>NW_028158977.1:0-57626 GCF_964263955.1 Coregonus lavaretus | reverse complement strand
TAGAGCTCTACCGTAGTACATGTAGTAGAACAGGCCTTAGCAGTGCTCTACCGTAGTACATGTAGTAGAACAGGCCTTAGTAGCGCTCTACCGTAGTACATGTAGTAGAACAGGCCTGAGCAGTGCTCTACCGTAGTACATGTAGTACAACAGGCCTTAGTAGCGCTCTACCGTAGTACATGTAGTAGAACAGAACTGAGTAGAGCTCTACCGTAGTACATGTAGTAGAACAGGCCTGAGTAGAATGGTCTATCCCTGTCCTACCTGGACAGCAGCCAGTGGAAAGGCTGGAAAGATAAGAGTCAGTGGTCAACTAGATTACAGACTACAGGCCTTAGCAGTGCTCTACCGTAGTACATGTAGTAGAACAGGCCTTAGTAGAGCTCTACCGTAGTACATGTAGTAGAACAGGCCTTAGTAGAGCTCTACCGTAGTACATGTAGTAGAACAGGCCTTAGTAGAGCTCTACCGTAGTACATGTAGTAGAACAGGCCTGAGCAGTGCTCTACCGTAGTACATGTAGTAGAACAGGCCTGAGCAGCGCTCTACCGTAGTACATGTAGTAGAACAGGCCTGAGCAGTTCTCTACCGTAGTACATGTAGTAGAACAGGCCTGAGCAGCGCTCTACCGTAGTACATGTAGTGTTCCCTCAGCACCATAGACCTGATGTTTGTTTGCAGTTTGATAACAATCAGTTCTCTGAACAGCAACACTGGCTGTTACAACCATCAGTTTATAGTGATGTGTGTGTGTGTTGATATCAGTTTATAGTGATGTGTGTGTGTTGATATCAGTTTATAGTGATTTGTGTGTGTTGATATCAGTTTATAGTGATGTGTGTGTGTTGATATCAGTTTATAGTGATTTGTGTTTGTTGATATCAGTTTATAGTGATGTGTGTGTGTTGATATCAGTTTATAGTGATTTGTGTGTGTTGATATCAGTTTATAGTGATGTGTGTGTGTTGATATCAGTTTATAGTGATGTGTACAGAAGATAATTATGTTGACTCACACTCTAATTGACCAGGTGCTAACTGGCTGTAATATGATGGTCTCTAACGGGCTTAGGCTGTAATTGGCTGGGCTCTAATTTAATAGGCTCTAATTGGCTCTGAACAGCCGACCACTGTGTTCCTCAGAAAGGAACTTCCTCTATGTGTCCCTGTTACGTTCTCCCCTCGGGTGGAGTTCGTCAGAGGAGGAGAAGTAAATGCCCGTGCCTGGGCACACAGGGTAAACTAGATGGATGGGGAAGAAATGTGGGGTGTAATGAACTGAAATAACCAGACAACAACCAGAACTCAATGTTAGCCCTCGGGGGACATTTAGTAAGGTATTAAACAAAACTATACAACACCCATAAAGAAACAGTAATAAAACATATTTCTCTGTGTAGATTAGGGTCAGAAGTCATATTTCTCTGTGTAGATTAGGGTCTGAAGTCATATTTCTCTGTGTAGATTAGGGTCTGAAGTCATATTTCTCTGTGTAGATTAAGGTCTGAAGTCAGATCTCTCTGTGTAGATTAAGGTCTGAAGTCATATTTCTCTGTGTAGATTAAGGTCTGATGTCATATTTCTCTGTGTAGATTAGGGTCTGAAGTCAGATCTCTCTGTGTAGATTAAGGTCTGAAGTCATATCTATCTGTGTAGATTAAGGTCTGAAGTCATATCTCTCTGTGTAGATTAAGGTCTGAAGTCATATCTCTCTGTGTAGATTAAGGTCTGAAGTCATATCTCTCTGTGTAGATTAAGGTCTGAAGTCATATCTCTCTGTGTAGATTAAGGTCTGAAGTCATATCTCTCTGTGTAGATTAAGGTCTGAAGTCATATCTCTCTGTGTAGATTAAGGTCTGAAGTCATATCTCTCTGTGTAGATTAAGGTCTGAAGTCATATCTCTCTGTGTAGATTAAGGTCTGAAGTCATATCTCTCTGTGTAGATTAAGGTCTGAAGTCATATCTCTCTGTGTAGATTAAGGTCAGAGGTCATATCTCTCTGTGTAGATTAAGGTCTGAAGTCAGATCTCTCTGTGTAGATTAAGGTCAGAGGTCATATCTCTCTGTGTAGATTAAGGTCAGAGGTCATATCTCTCTGTGTAGATTAAGGTCTGAGGTCATATCTCTCTATCTGGATGCCAAAGTGAACTCTCAGTGGGTTCCGAGCCGCTCTGAGGACCACAGTATGTCTCTATATGGGCCCGTTGGACTGTGTCTGAGCCACTCTGGGGACCACAGTATGTCTCTATATGGGCCCGTTGGACTGTGTCTGAGCCACTCTGGGGACCACAGTATGTCTCTATATGGGCCCGTTGGACTGTGTCTGAGCCACTCTGGGGACCACAGTATGTCTCTATATGGGCCCGTTGGACTGTGTCCGAGCCACTCTGAGGACCACAGTATGTCTCTATATGGGCCCGTCGGACTGTGTCTGAGCCGCTCTGAGGACCACAGTATGTCTCTATATGGGCCCGTCGGACTGTGTCTGAGCCACTCTGGGGACCACAGTATGTCTCTATATGGGCCCGTTGGACTGTGTCTGAGCCACTCTGGGGACCACAGTATGTCTCTATATGGGCCCGTTGGACTGTGTCTGAGCCACTCTGGGGACCACAGTATGTCTCTATATGGGCCCGTTGGACTGTGTCTGAGCCACTCTGGGGACCACAGTATGTCTCTATATGGGCCCGTTGGACTGTGTCTGAGCCACTCTGGGGACCACAGTATGTCTCTATATGGGCCCGTTGGACTGTGTCTGAGCCACTCTGGGGACCACAGTATGTCTCTATATGGGCCCGTTGGACTGTGTCTGAGCCACTCTGGGGACCACAGTATGTCTCTATATGGGCCCGTTGGACTGTGTCTGAGCCACTCTGGGGACCACAGTATGTCTCTATATGGGCCCGTTGGACTGTGTCTGAGCCACTCTGGGGACCACAGTATGTCTCTATATGGGCCCGTTGGACTGTGTCTGAGCCACTCTGGGGACCACAGTATGTCTCTATATGGGCCCGTTGGACTGTGTCTGAGCCACTCTGGGGACCACAGTATGTCTCTATATGGGCCCGTTGGACTGTGTCTGAGCCACTCTGAGGACCACAGTATGTCTCTATATGGGCCCGTTGGACTGTGTCTGAGCCACTCTGAGGACCACAGTATGTCTCTATATGGGCCCGTTGGACTGTGTCTGAGCCACTCTGGGGACCACAGTATGTCTCTATATGGGCCCGTTGGACTGTGTCTGAGCCACTCTGGGGACCACAGTATGTCTCTATATGGGCCCGTTGGACTGTGTCTGAGCCACTCTGAGGACCACAGTATGTCTCTATATGGGCCCGTTGGACTGTGTCTGAGCCACTCTGAGGACCACAGTATGTCTCTATATGGGCCCGTTGGACTGTGTCTGAGCCACTCTGGGGACCACAGTATGTCTCTATATGGGCCCGTTGGACTGTGTCTGAGCCACTCTGGGGACCACAGTATGTCTCTATATGGGCCCGTTGGACTGTGTCTGAGCCACTCTGGGGACCACAGTATGTCTCTATATGGGCCCGTTGGACTGTGTCTGAGCCACTCTGGGGACCACAGTATGTCTCTATATGGGCCCGTTGGACTGTGTCTGAGCCACTCTGGGGACCACAGTATGTCTCTATATGGGCCCGTTGGACTGTGTCTGAGCCACTCTGGGGACCACAGTATGTCTCTATATGGGCCCGTTGGACTGTGTCTGAGCCACTCTGGGGACCACAGTATGTCTCTATATGGGCCCGTTGGACTGTGTCTGAGCCACTCTGGGGACCACAGTATGTCTCTATATGGGCCCGTTGGACTGTGTCTGAGCCACTCTGGGGACCACAGTATGTCTCTATATGGGCCCGTTGGACTGTGTCTGAGCCACTCTGGGGACCACAGTATGTCTCTATATGGGCCCGTTGGACTGTGTCTGAGCCACTCTGGGGACCACAGTAAGTCTCTATATGGGCCCGTTGGACTGTGTCTGAGCCACTCTGGGGACCACAGTATGTCTCTATATGGGCCCGTTGGACTGTGTCTGAGCCACTCTGGGGACCACAGTATGTCTCTATATGGGCCCGTTGGACTGTGTCTGAGCCACTCTGGGGACCACAGTATGTCTCTATATGGGCCCGTTGGACTGTGTCTGAGCCACTCTGGGGACCACAGTATGTCTCTATATGGGCCCGTTGGACTGTGTCTGAGCCACTCTGGGGACCACAGTATGTCTCTATATGGGCCCGTTGGACTGTGTCTGAGCCACTCTGGGGACCACAGTATGTCTCTATATGGGCCCGTTGGACTGTGTCTGAGCCACTCTGGGGACCACAGTATGTCTCTATATGGGCCCGTTGGACTGTGTCTGAGCCACTCTGGGGACCACAGTATGTCTCTATATGGGCCCGTTGGACTGTGTCTGAGCCACTCTGAGGACCACAGTATGTCTCTATATGGGCCCGTTGGACTGTGTCTGAGCCACTCTGAAGACTCAGCAAATGAAGTCATGTGTTCATGTGTCTGACAGGACCCGACAGGACAGGAGGTGCGAGGAGCCTGGCTGCAATCAGAGTACAACACTACATTATTCATCTAAGTTAGAGGAATGGGAGAAGGGGGGGAGAAGAGGGTGAACGAGGAGAGGAGAGAAAAGGGGGAGGAGGAGAATGGAGGGGGAGAGAAGGAGGAGGAATAGGGAGGAGGGGGAGGAATAGGGAGAAGGGGGAGAGAAGAAGGAGGGGAGGAAAAGGGAGGAGAGGGAGAGAAGGATGAGGAGGAGGAGGGGGGAATAGGGAGGAGGGGGAGAGAAGGAGGAGGGGGGAATAGGGAGGAGGGGGAGAGAAGGAGGAGGGGGAGGAAAAGGGAGGAGGGGGAGAGAAGGAGGAGGGGGAGGAATAGGGAGGAGGGGGAGAGAAGGAGATAAGGAGGAGGGGGAGAGAAGGAGGTGGGGGAGGATAGGGAGGAGGGGGAGAGAAGGAGGAGGGGGAGAGGAGGAGGGGGAGGAAAAGGGAGGGGGAGGAAAAGGGAGGAGAGGGAGAGAAGGAGGAGGGGGAGGAAAAGGGAGGAGGGGGAGAAAAGGGAGGAGGGGGAGAAAAGGAGGAGGGGGGAATAGGGAGGAGGAAAGGTGGAGGGGGAGAGAAGGTGGAGGGGGAGAGAAAGAGAGAAGGAGGAGGGGGAGAGAAGGAAGAGGGGGAGGAAAAGGGAGGAGGGGGAGAGAAGGAGGATGGGGGAGAGAAGGAGGAGGGGGAGGAAAAGGGAGGAGGGGGAGAGAAGGAGGAGGGGGAGAGAAGGAGGAGGGGGAGGAAAAGGGAGGAGGGGGAGAGAAGGAGGAGGGGGAGGAAAAGGGCGGAGGGGGAGAGAAGGAGGAGGGGGAGGAAAAGGGAGGAGGGGGAGAGAAGGAGGAGGGGGAGGAAAAGGGAGGAGGGGGAGAGAAGGAGGAGGGGGAGGAAAGGGGAGGAGGCTGGAGAGAAGGAGAGAAGGAAGAGGTGGAGAGAAGGAGGAGGTGGAGAGAAGGAGGAGGGGGAGGTAAAGGGAGGAGGGGGAGAGAAGGAGGAGGCGGGAATAGGGAGGAGGGGGAGAGAAAGAGAGAAGGAGGAGGGGGAGAGAAGGAAGAGGGGGAGGAAAGGGAGGGAGGGAGGGGGGGAGGAAAAGGGAGGGGGAGGAAAGGGAGGAGAGGGAGAGAAGGAGGAGGGGGAGGAAAAGGGAGGAGGGGGAGAGAAGGAGGAGGGGGGGATTGGGAGCAGGGGGAGAAATAGGGAGGAGGGGGA
The DNA here is from genome assembly GCF_964263955.1 of Coregonus lavaretus. Lineage (NCBI taxonomy): Eukaryota > Metazoa > Chordata > Actinopteri > Salmoniformes > Salmonidae > Coregonus > Coregonus lavaretus. The sequence continues at coordinate 51,849 of NW_028158977.1, read as the reverse complement.
GAGAAGGATGAGGAGGAGAGAAGGAGGAGGGGGGGAATAGGGAGGAGTGGGAGAGAAGAAGGAGGTGGGAATAGGGAGGAGGGGGAGAAAAGGTGGAGGGGGAGGAAAAGGGAGGAGGAGGAATAGGGAGGAGGGGGAGAGAAGGAGGAGGGGGAGGAAACGGGAGGAGGGGGAGAGAAGGAGGAGGCGGAGGAATAGGGAGGAGGGGGAGAGAAGGAGGACGGGGGAGGAAAAGGGAGGAGGGGGAGAGAAGGAGAGAAGGAAGAGGTGGAGAGAAGGTTGAGGGGGAGGAAAAGGGAGGAGGAGAATAGGGAAGAGGGGGAGAGAAGGAGAGAAGGAGGAGGGGGAGAGAAGGAAGAGGGGGAGAGAAGGAGGAGGGGGAGGAAAAGGGAGGGGGAGGAAAAGGGAGGAGGGGGAGAGAAGGAGGAGGGGGGAGGAGGAGGAGGGGGGGATAGGGAGGAGGGGGAGAGAAGGAGGAGGGGGAGGAAAAGGGAGGAGCATGCTTCCCACAGCTGGATATCCTTTGGGTGATGGACCATTCTTGATACACACGGGAAACTGTTGAGCGTGAAAAACCCAGCAGCGTTTCAGTTCTTGGCACAAACCGCTGAGCCTGGCACCTACTACCATACCCCGTTCAAAGGCTTCAATATTTTGTCTTGCCCATTCACCCTCTGAATGGCACACATACACAATCCATGTCTCAATTGTCTCAAGGCTTAAAAATCCTTCTTTAACCTGTCTCCTCCCCTTCATTTACACTGATTGAAGTGGATTTAACAGGTGACATCAATAAGGGATCATATCTTTCACCTGGATTCACCTGGTCAGTCTGTCATGGAAAAAGCAGGTGTTCATAATGTTTTGTACACTCTGTGTATGTTATCATATACAAATGTAAGCAAGGTTTGAAATGATCATGTTTTAGTCAAATATTATATCTGTTTGGGCATCTTGCGGTCAATTTGCAGTCTACAAATGATTTGTAATTATGTTCCGGCCCCCCTGACCATCCGCTCAAGAAAACAAATCATGGCACCCTTCTGCTGCACAACATCCTCTGTTCCATCCATACTGCACACCATCATAGCCAGCCAGGGTTATGATAATCATGTTCCATCCATACTGCACACCATCATAGCCAGCCAGGGTTAGGATAATCATGTTCCATCCATACTGCACACCATCATAGCCAGCCAGGGTTATGATAATCATGTTCCATCCATACTGCACACCATCATAGCCAGCCAGGGTTAGGATAATCATGTTCCATCCATACTTCACACCATCATAGCCAGCCAGGGTTATGATAATCATGTTCCATCCATACTGCACACCATCATAGCCAGCCAGGGTTATGATAATCATGTTCCATCCATACTGCACACCATCATAGCCAGCCAGGGTTATGATAATCATGTTCCATCCATACTGCACACCATCATAGCCAGCCAGGGTTATGATAATCATGTTCCATCCATACTGCACACCATCATAGCCAGCCAGGGTTATGATAATCATGTTCCATCCATACTGCACACCATCATAGCCAGCCAGGGTTATGATAATCATGTTCCATCCATACTGCACACCATCATAGCCAGCCAGGGTTATGATAATCATGTTCCATCCATACTGCACACCATCATAGCCAGCCAGGGTTATGATAATCATGTTCCATCCATACTGCACACCATCATAGCCAGCCAGGGTTATGATAATCATGTTCCATCCATACTGCACACCATCATAGCCAGCCAGGGTTATGATAATCATGTTCCATCCATACTGCACACCATCATAGCCAGCCAGGGTTATGATAATCATGTTCCATCCATACTGCACACCATCATAGCCAGCCAGGGTTATGATAATCATGTTCCATCCATACTGCACACCATCATAGCCAGCCAGGGTTATGATAATCATGTTCCATCCATACTGCACACCATCATAGCCAGCCAGGGTTATGATAATCATGTTCCATCCATACTGCACACCATCATAGCCAGCCAGGGTTATGATGATCATGTTCCATCCATACTGCACACCATCATAGCCAGCCAGGGTTATGATATTTTTTTTATTTTTTTTATTTCACCTTTATTTAACCAGGTAAGCCAGTTGAGAACAAGTTCTCATTTACAACTGCGACCTGGCCAAGATAAAGCAAAGTAGTGCAATAAAAACAACAGAGTTACATATGGGGTAAAAAAAACATAAAGTCAGAAAATACAACAGAAAATATATATACAGTGTGTGCAAATGTAGCAAGTTATGGAGGTAAGGCAATAAATAGGCTATAGTGCAGAATAATTACAATAGTATTAACACTGGAATGCTAGATGTGCAAGAGATTATGTGCAAATAGAGATACTGGGGTGCAAAAGAGCAAATTAAATAACAATATAGGGATGAGGTAGTTGGGTGGGCTAATTTCGGATGGGCTGTGTACAGGTGCAGTGATCGGTAAGGTGCTCTGACAACTGATGCTTAAAGTTATTAAGGGAGATAAGAGTCTCCAGCTTCAGAGATTTTTGCAATTCGTTCCAGTCATTGGCAGCAGAGAACTGGAAGGAATGGCGGCCAAAGGAGGTGTTGGCTTTGGGAATGACCAGTGAGATATACCTGCTGGAGCGTAGACTACGGGTGGGTGCTGCTATGGTGACCAATGAGCTAAGATAAGGCGGGGATTTGCCTAGCAGTGATTTATAGATGGCCTGGAGCCAGTGGGTTTGACGACGAACATGTAGTGAGGACCAGCCAACAAGAGCGTACAGGTCACAGTGGTGGGTAGTGTATGGGGCTTTGGAGACAAAACGGATGGCACTGTGATAGACTACATCCAATTTGCTGAGTAGAGTGTTGGAGGCTATTTTGTAAATTACATCGCCGAAGTCAAGGATCGGTAGGATAGTCAGTTTTACGAGGGCATGTTTGGCAGTGAAGGAGGCTTTATTGCGAAATAGGAAGCCGATTCTAGATTTAACTTTGGATTGGAGATTCTTTATGTGAGTCTGGAAGTTGAGTTTACAGTCTAACCAGACACCTAGGTATTTGTAGTTGTCCACATACTCTAGGTCAGACCCGTCGAGAGTGGTGATTCTAGTCGGATGGGCGGGTGCCAGCAGCGTTCGATTGAAAAGCATGCATTTAGTTTTACTAGTGTTTAAGAGCAGTTGGAGGCTACTGAAGGATTGTTGTATGGCATTGAAGCTCGTTTGGAGGTTTGTTAACACAGTGTCCAATGAAGGGCCAGATGTATACAAAATGGTGTCGTCTGCGTAGAGGTGGATCAGAGAGTCACCAGCAGCAAGAGCGACATCATTGATATACACGGAGAAAAGTGTCGGCCCAAGAATTGAACCCTGTGGCACCCCCATAGAGACTGCCATAGGTCCAGACAACAGGCCCTCCGATTTGACACACTGAACTCTATCTGAGAAGTAGTTGGTGAACCAGGCGAGGCAGTCATTTGAGAAACCAAGGCTATTTAGTCTGCCAATAAGAATGCGGTGGTTGACAGAGTCGAAAGCCTTGGCCAGGTCAATGAAGACGGCTGCACAGTACTGTCTATTATCAATCGCGGTTATAATATCGTTTAGGACCTTGAGCGTGGCTGAAGTGCACCCGTGACCAGCTCGGAAACCGGATTGCATAGCGGAGAAGGTACGGTGGTATTCGAAATGGTCGATGATCTGTTTGTTAACTTGGCTTTCGAATACTTTCGAAAGGCAGGGCAGGATGGATATAGGTCTGTAGCAGTTTGGATCTAGAGTGTCACCCCCTTTGAAGAGGGGGATGACCGCGGCAGCTTTCCAATCTCTGGGGATCTCAGACATTATGAAAGAGAGGTTAAACAGACTAGTAATAGGGTTAGCGACAATTTCAGCGGCTAGTTTTAGAAAGAAAGGGTCCAGATTGTCTAGCCCAGCTGATTTGTAGGGGTCCAGATTTTGCAGCGCTTTCAAAACATCAGCTGTCTGAATTTGTGTGAAGGAGAAGCGGGGGGGGCATGGGCAAGTTGCAGCAGAGGGTGCAGAGTTGGTGGCCGGGTTAGTGGTAGCCAGATGGAAAGCATGGCCAGCTGTAGCAAAATGCTTGTTGAAATTCTCGATTATTGTAGATTTATCGGTGGTGATAGTGTTTCCTAGCCTCAGTGCAGTGGGCAGCTGGGAGGAAGTGCTCTTATTTTCCATGGACTTTACAGTGTCCCAAAACTTTTTGGAGTTAGTGCTACAGGATGCAAATTTCTGTTTGAAAAAGTTAGCCTTTGCTTTCCTGACTGCTTGTGTATATTGGTTCCTAACTTCCCTGAAAAGTTGCATATCGCGGGGGCTATTTGATGCTAATGCTGTACGCCACAGGATGTTTTTGTGCTGGTCAAGGGCAGTCAAGTCTGAGGAGAACCAGGGGCTATATCGGTTCTTAGTTCTGTATTTTTTGAATGGGGCATGTTTATTTAAGATTGAGAGGAAATTACTTTTAAGGAACAACCAGGCATCCTCTACTGACGGAATGAGATCTATATCCATCCAGGATACCTGGGCCAGGTCAATTAGGAAGGCCTCCTCGCTAAAGTGTTTTAGGGAGCGTTTGACAGTGATGAGGGGTGGTCGTTTGACCGCGGACCCGTTACGGACGCAGGCAATAAGGCAGTGATCGCTGAGATCCTGGTTGAAGACAGCTGAGGTGTATTTAGAGGGTATGTTAGTCAGGATGATATCTATGAGGGTACCCATGTTTACGGATTTTGGGTTGTACCTGGTAGGTTCGTTGATAATTTGCGTGAGGTTGAGGGCATCTAGCTTGGATTGTAGGATGGCTGGGGTATTAAGCATATCCCAATTTAGGTCACCAAGCAGTACAAACTCTGAGGATAAATGGGGGGCGATCAATTCACATATGGTGTCCAGGGCACAGCTGGGGGCTGAGGGGGGTCTGTAGCAAGCGGCAACAGTGAGAGACTTATTTCTGGAAAGGTGGATTTTTAAAAGTAGAAGCTCAAACTGTTTGGGCACAGACCTGGATAGTATGATAGAGCTCTGCAGGCTATCTCTACAGTAGATTGCAACTCCACCCCCTTTGGCAGTTCTATCTAGACGGAAAATGTTATAGTTGGGGATGGAAATTTCAGAATTTATGGTGGCCTTCCTGAGCCAGGATTCAGACACTGCTAGAACATCAGGGTTGGCAGAGTGTGCTAACGCAGTGAATAACTCAAACTTAGGAAGTAGACTTCTGATATTTATGTGCAAGAAACCAAGACTTTTGCGATTACAGAAGTCATCAAATGATAGCGCCTGGGGAGTAGGAGTGATACTGAGGGCTGCAGGGCCTGGGTTAGCCTCTACATCACCAGAGGAACAGAGGAGGACTAGAATAAGGATACGGCTAAAGGCTTTAAGAACTGGTCTTCTAGTGCGTTGGGTACATAGAATAAAGGGGGCAGATTTCCGGGTGTTATAGAAAAGATTCAGGGCATTATGTACAGACAAGGATATGGAAGGATATGAGTAAAGTGGAGGTAAACCTAAGCGTTGGGTAACGATGAAAGAGATAGCATCGCTGGAGGTATCTCTAGAGGCATAAATTGAGTCGGTCTCCGCGTGTATTGGAGGAGGTGCAAAGGAGCTATCTAAGGCAAGTTTAGCTAGGCTGGGGGGTCTGCAGTGATATAGTACAATTAGAAATAACCGAAACAACAATAAACTAACCATGTTTGGGCTGAGGCTAAACATAAACAGGATGTAGTACCGTAAAAAGGAACAGTCCAGCAGATATCAGCTGTATAGCTGAGTTATCATAAGGTCCGGTGGTAAACTAGTGAGTAAGAGGCCACGGCTAGCGTGTGCTAGCGGGCCGGGGCTAGCAGATGGATGGAATCTTCGTGGTTAACGTCGTAACCACATCAGACGATTTCGTCGGCAGACCAGTCGTGTAGGATCGGCGGGGCTCCGTGTCAATACTAGGTGGTCCCGTCCGGTTGACAGAGAGGTAGATAGCCGGGAGATGGGCTTAGCTCAGGATAGTTAGCCAGACCACAGCGTCCGTTTTGTTGTAGCTAGCTGGTAGCGACGAATCCGGAGTTAAAGGTCCAGTGATTCAATGGTTCCAGCGGAAAAACTGATATGTTCTGGGTCGATAACGCGCTGTGCAGACTGGCCGAATATCCGGTGATCAATGTCCAGTGATTAAAATTAATCCCGCAGAAGAAAATCCAATGTTCTGGGTGAAACACCGCTAGCTAAGGCTAATAGCAGGTAGCTAGTTAGCTGGCTAGCTAGTTTCACTGGAGATTCTAGATAAAAGGTAAGTCAATAATAGAGTCCGTTCCACATTGAGTGAGGCGGGTTGCAGGAAAGTATATTTTGTAGAAGGATGAAAAGTCTGATAGGGAAATAGGTACGAAAAATACAAAAAAAACAAGGTATTTACAGGCTATTTACAGACACACGACAGAAACAGACTGCACTACTTCGCCATCTTGGATTACTTATGATAATCATGTTCCATCCATACTGCACACCATCATAGCCAGCCAGGGTTATGATAATCATGTTCCATCCATACTGCACACCATCATAGCCAGCCAGGGTTATGATAATCATGTTCCATCCATACTGCACACCATCATAGCCAGCCAGGGTTATGATAATCATGTTCCATCCATACTGCACACCATCATAGCCAGCCAGGGTTATGATAATCATGTTCCATCCATACTGCACACCATCATAGCCAGCCAGGGTTAGGATAATCATGTTCCATCCATACTGCACAACATCATAGCCAGCCAGGGTTAGGATAATCATGTTCCATCCATACTGCACACCATCATAGCCAGCCAGGGTTATGATAATCATGTTCCATCCATACTGCACACCATCATAGCCAGCCAGGGTTATGATAATCATGTTCCATCCATACTGCACACCATCATAGCCAGCCAGGGTTAGGATAATCATGTTCCATCCATACTGCACACCATCATAGCCAGCCAGGGTTATGATAATCATGTTCCATCCATACTGCACACCATCATAGCCAGCCAGGGTTAGGATAATCATGTTCCATCCATACTGCACACCATCATAGCCAGCCAGGGTTATGATAATCATGTTCCATCCATACTGCACACCATCATAGCCAGCCAGGGTTATGATAATCATGTTCCATCCATACTGCACACCATCATAGCCAGCCAGGGTTATGATAATCATGTTCCATCCATACTGCACACCATCATAGCCAGCCAGGGTTATGATAATCATGTTCCATCCATACTGCACACCATCATAGCCAGCCAGGGTTATGATAATCATGTTCCATCCATACTGCTCACCATCATAGCCAGCCAGGGTTATGATAATCATGTTCCATCCATACTGCTCACCATCATAGCCAGCCAGGGTTATGATAATCATGTTCCATCCATACTGCTCACCATCATAGCCAGCCAGGGTTATGATAATCATGTTCCATCCATACTGCTCACCATCATAGCCAGCCAGGGTTATGATAATCATGTTCCATCCATACTGCTCACCATCATAGCCAGCCAGGGTTATGATAATCATGTTCCATCCATACTGCACACCATCATAGCCAGCCAGGGTTATGATAATCATGTTCCATCCATACTGCACACCATCATAGCCAGCCAGGGTTATGATAATCATGTTCCATCCATACTGCACACCATCATAGCCAGCCAGGGTTATGATAATCATGTTCCATCCATACTGCACACCATCATAGCCAGCCAGGGTTATGATAATCATGTTCCATCCATACTGCACACCATCATAGCCAGCCAGGGTTATGATAATCATGTTCCATCCATACTGCTCACCATCATAGCCAGCCAGGGTTATGATAATCATACAACTGCATTTACCAGCCTACTAACATCCATACTGCACAACATCCTCTGTTCCATCCATACTGCACACCATCATAGCCAGCCAGGGTTATGATAATCATACAACTGCATTTATCAGCCTACTAACATCCATACTGCACAACATCCTCTGTTCCATCCATACTGCACACCATCATAGCCAGCCAGGGTTATGATAATCATACAACTGCATTTATCAGCCTACTAACATCCATACTGCACAACATCCTCTGTTCCTTCCATACTGCACAACATCATAGCCAGCCAGGGTTATGATAATCATACAACTGCATTTACCAGCCTACTAACATCCATACTGCACAACATCCTCTGTTCCATCCATACTGCACAACATCATAGCCAGCCAGGGTTATGATAATCATACAACTGCATTTACCAGCCTACTAATTACTAGCCTAAATTCACCATCTGCAAATGTATTGAAAGGGGCTTTGAAGAAGAATTTTGATACATGTTTATGTATCCTACAGATTGCTAAGTCTCTTGAAATTACAATTGACATTTCTATTTTATTTATTTTATATAGAATTTTGGCATGAAAGATATTACATACATACATACATGCATACATACATACATACATACATACATACATACATACATATATACATGCATACATACATACATACATATCACAGTCAACATTTGTTTTATATAATTCCCCAAGAGAAACGTTTGGAAACCAAAGTTTAAAAACACATAGAAACACACGGCTCTATTTGAACAAACACAATGGTAAATCTAACACAGTGGTAAATCTAACACAGTGGTAAATCTAACACAGTGGTAAATCTAACACAGTGGTAAATCTAACACAGTGGTAAATCTAACACAGTGGTAAATCTAACACAGTGGTAAATCTAACACAGTGGTAAATCTAACACAGTGGTAAATCTAACACAGTGGTAAATCTAACACAGTGGTAAATCTAACACAGTGGTAAATCTAACACAGTGGTAAATCTAACACAGTGGTAAATCTAACACAATGGTAAATCTAAGCGCTGGCAGTAGTACTTTAGATCCGGGAGTGTGTCCGATTTTTGGGGGGGCTATTTTCACACCCGGAATTATGCGTAAGGGATGTGTTTTGATGAATAAACAAGTTGTATATGTGACAAGTACTTGGCCACTCACTGGCCAATCAACCGTTTAATACTGCGTGCGTTTGTCTCAAGTCTTGTAGGTTATTGACAGTCTTTGCGTTGTTATCAACTCCAATTTGGCTGGGGGCACAGAATATTCTCGTCCTGGTCCATTGTGGATTGATACTACAGTTTATTAAATACCATAGGCTACAGTAACGGGTAATAGCAACAGTAAACAAAAAATCCAGTGTTGCTCAATATGTTTGGATTGTTGGCAGTCAACGTTGTTGTAATTGGCATCAATGAGCCTACACGTCTTTACACATCACACTTCTCCTAAAATAAAAAATACTAGGCTCCCATAAATTATATTGCATCAGTGAGCTATGTTCTCAATAAGCAAAATATAGCCTAGGCCAGGGGTATCAAACTCATTCCATGGAGGACCGGTCGAGTGTATGCTGGTTTTCATTATTTCCTTTCAATTTGTGTCCAATTAAAACCTAGACGTCCAGGTGAGGGGAGTTCCTAACTAATCAGTGACCTTAATTGATCAATGAAGTACAAGGGAGGAGACCTGAAAATGGCTGTGCAGCGACGCTCCCCATCCAACCTGACAGAGCTTGAGATGATCTGCAGAGAAGAATGGGAGAAAGTCGCCAAATACAGAAGTGCCAACCTTGTAGCGTCATACCCAAGAAGACTCGAGGCTGTAATCGCTGCCAAAGGTGTTTCAACAAAGTACTGAGTAAAGGGTCTGAATACTTACTGGAAATGTGATATTTTAGTTTCTTTTTTTTTCTTCTTTTTTTTATGTTTTTGCTTTGTCATTATGGGGTGTTGTGTGTAGATTGATGAGGGAAAACAAAACAATTTAATCCATTTTAGAATAAGGCTGTAACGTAACAACATTTGGAAAAAGTCAAGGGGTCTGAATACTTTCCGAATGCACTGTAAGTGAATTTGCCCCAATACTTTTGGTCCCCTAAAATGGGGGGACTGTGGTCCTCTGTAGCTCAGCTGGTAGAGCACGGCGCTTGTAACGCCAGGGTAGTGGGTTCGATCCCCGGGACCACACATACACTAAAATGTATGCACGCATGACTGTAAGTCGCTTTGGATAAAAGCGTCTGCTAAATGGCATATTATTATTATTATTATTATTATTTGAATAGGGAGGAGGGGGAGAGAAGGAGAGAAGGAGGAGGGGGAGGAAAAGGGAGGAGAGGAGGAGGAGGGGGGAATAGGGAGGAGGGGAGAGAAGGAGGAGGGGGAGTAAAAGGGAGGAGAGGGAGAGAAGGAGGAGAGAAGGAGGAGGGGGAGGAAAAGGGAGGAGAGGAGGAGGAGGGGGGAATAGGGAGGAGGGGAGAGAAGGAGGAGGGGGAGTAAAAGGGAGGAGAGGGAGAGAAGGAGGAGAGAAGGAGGAGGGGGGAATAGGGAAGAGGGGAAGACAAGGAGGAGGGGGAGAGAAGGAGGAGGAAGAGAGAAGGAGGAGGGGTGAATAGGGAGGAGGGGGAGAGAAGGAGGAGGGGGAGAGGAGGAGGAGAGAAGGAGGAGGGGTGAATAGGGAGGAGGGGGAGAGAAGGAGGAGGGGGAGAGAAGGAGAGTTATTGAAAATCTATAGGCAGGAACATTTATTATTCATGATGATATACTACGGAGAGTATAGTGCTGTTTCTAAAAACTGGAACATAAAGGCTTACCAATACTCCTACCTGAAAGTACAGTTAAAAGGTTATTTATGACTCACAGCTAAGGGTTAAAGACACATCATCTCTGTTTCTGACTGGAGGGTTAAAGACACATCATCTCTGTTTCTGACTGGAGGGTTAAAGATACATCATCTCTGTTTCTGACTGGAGGGTTAAAGACACATCATCTCTGTTTCTGACTGGAGGGTTAAAGATATATCATCTCTGTTTCTGACTGGAGGGTTAAAGACACATCATCTCTGTTTCTGACTGGAGGGTTAAAGACACATCATCTCTGTTTCTGACTGGAGGGTTAAAGATACATCATCTCTGTTTCTGACTGGAGGGTTAAAGACACATCATCTCTGTTTCTGACTGGAGGGTTAAAGACACATCATCTCTGTTTCTGACTGGAGGGTTAAAGATACATCATCTCTGTTTCTGACTGGAGGGTTAAAGACACATCATCTCTGTTTCTGACTGGAGGGTTAAAGACACATCATCTCTGTTTCTGACTGGAGGGTTAAAGACACATCATCTCTGTTTCTGACTGGAGGGTTAAAGACACATCATCTCTGTTTCTGACTGGAGACCTTTGTTAAAGACAAACATCATCCCCTGCAGGCTGACTAGTCAGTCAGGGAAAGTGTTTAAAACTGAAGAAGAATGTTGGGCCACTTGACAGTCCCTGGTTAAGCAGAGATAATGACAGATGAGGGCTGTTATGGGCCCTTATGGGGTTGTTAAGGGGTTTAGTGTTAGTGTCGTTAGTGCATTGACTTATGACGGTCATTAAGCCTGTTGTTAAGTGGATCCATTATGATCTAGCAAGCCAGTCAGTCAGTCAACCAGTCAACAAGCCAGCCAGCCAGTCAGCCAGTCAGCCAGTCAACGAGTCAACAAGCCAGCCAGCCAGCCAGTCAGTCAGTTGCAGGCTACATTGTAATGGAATCTGACAGACTGTTAGGGAATGTTTCATGACAGGGTGAGACATAGCCCCTCTGAGGAGTTAGCATTCAGTCAGTCAGAACCATCCAGGACCAGTTAGGACCAAGCAGGACCAGTCAAGACCAGCCAGGACCAGCCAGGACCAGCCTGGACAAGCCAGGACCAACCAGGACCAGCCAGGACTGAGCAGGACCGAGCAGGACCAACCAGAACCAGCCAGGACTGAGCAGGACCAACCAGGACCAGCCAGGACCAGCCAGGACCGAGCAGGACCAGTCAGGACAAGTCAGGACCAATCACGATTAACCAGGAACATCCAGGACCAGCCAGGACCAACCCAGGTCACTACATTATCCTAAACACATTGTTTAGCTACATTACCCTGCAGACAGCTGTCCTGGGTTTGTCTAGCTTCAATGTCCTACATTACCATCCATACTCACAGCAAGCTACATTTCCCTACATTATTCTACAAGCAGACATAGCTGGGTTTGTCTAGATACATTATCCAACATTGCCACCCATACACACAGTGAGCTACATTACCCCACATTACTCTACAGACACAGCTGGGTTTGTCTGGCTACATTATCCTACATTGCCATCCATGCACACAGTGAGCTACATAATCCTACATTACTCTACAAACAGACACAGCTGGGTTTGTCTAGTGACATTATCCTACATTACCCTACCAACAGACACAGCTGGGTTTGTCTAGTGACATTATTCTACATTACCCTACCAACAGACACAGCTGGGTTTGTCTAGTGACATTATCCTACATTACCCTACCAACAGACACAGCTGGGTTTGTCTAGTGACATTATCCTACATTACCCTACAAAAGAAACAGCTGGGTTTTTTCTAGTGACATTATTCTACATTACCCTACCAACAGAAACAGCTGGGTTTGTCTAGTGACATTATCCTACATTACCCTACCAACAGAAACAGCTGGGTTTGTCTAGTGACATTATCCTACATTACCCTACCAACAGACACAGCTGGGTTTGTCTAGTGACATTATCCTACATTACCCTACCAACAGACACAGCTGGGTTTGTCTAGTGACATTATCCTACATTACCCTACCAACAGAAACAGCTGGGTTTGTCTAGTGACATTATCCTACATTACCCTACAAACAGACACAGCTGGGTTTGTCTAGTGACATTATCCTACATTACCCTACAAAAGAAACAGCTGGGTTTTTTCTAGTGACATTATTCTACATTACCCTACCAACAGACACAGCTGGGTTTGTCTAGTGACATTATCCTACATTACCCTACCAACAGACACAGCTGGGTTTGTCTAGTGACATTATCCTACATTACCCTACAAATAGACACAGCTGGGTTTGTCTAGTGACATTATCCTACATTACCCTACAAAAGAAACAGCTGGGTTTTTTCTAGTGACATTATTCTACATTACTCAACAAACAGACACAGTTGGGTTTGTCTAGTGGCATTATCCTACATTACCCTACCAACAGACACAGCTGGGTTTGTCTAGTGACATTATCCTACATTACCCTACAATCAGACACAGCTGGGTTTGTCTAGTGACATTATCCTACATTACCCTACAAAAGAAACAGCTGGGTTTTGTCCAGTGACATTATTCTACATTACTCTACAAACAGACACAGCTGGGTTTGTCTAGTGGCATTATCCTACATTACCCTACCAACAGACACAGCTGGGTTTGTCTAGTGACATTATCCTACATTACCCTGCCAACAGACACAGCTAGGTTTGTCTAGTGACATTATCCTACATTACCCTACAACAGAAACAGCTGGGTTTGTCTAGTGACATTATCCTACATTACCCTACCAACAGACACATCTGGGTTTGTCTAGTGACATTATCCTACATTACCCTACCAACAGAAACAGCTGGGTTTGTCTAGTGACATTATCCTACATTACCCTACAAAAGAAACAGCTGGGTTTTTTCTAGTGACATTATTCTACATTACTCTACAAACAGACATAGCTGGGTTTGTCTAATGACATTATCCTACATTACCCTACCAACAGACACAGCTGGGTTTGTCTAGTGATGTTATCCTACATTACCCTACCAACAGACACATCTGGGTTTGTCTAGTGACATTATTCTACATTACCCTACCAACAGACACAGCTGGGTTTGTCTAGTGACATTATCCTACATTACCCTACCAACAGACACAGCTGGGTTTGTCTAGTGACATTATCCTACATTACCCTACAAAAGAAACAGCTGGGTTTTTTCTAGTGACATTATTCTACATTACCCTACCAACAGAAACAGCTGGGTTTGTCTAGTGACATTATCCTACATTACCCTACCAACAGAAACAGCTGGGTTTGTCTAGTGACATTATCCTACATTACCCTACCAACAGACACAGCTGGGTTTGTCTAGTGACATTATCCTACATTACCCTACCAACAGACACAGCTGGGTTTGTCTAGTGACATTATTCTACATTACCCTACCAACAGACACAGCTGGGTTTGTCTAGTGACATTATCCTACATTACCCTACAAACAGACACAGCTGGGTTTGTCTAGTGACATTATCCTACATTACCCTACAAAAGAAACAGCTGGATTTTTTCTAGTGACATTATTCTACATTACCCTACCAACAGACACAGCTGGGTTTGTCTAGTGACATTATCCTACATTACCCTACCAACAGACACAGCTGGGTTTGTCTAGTGACATTATCCTACATTACCCTACAAATAGACACAGCTGGGTTTGTCTAGTGACATTATCCTTCATTACCCTACAAAAGAAACAGCTGGGTTTTTTCTAGTGACATTATTCTACATTACTCAACAAACAGACACAGTTGGTTTTGTCTAGTGGCATTATCCTACATTACCCTACCAACAGACACAGCTGGGTTTGTCTAGTGACATTATCCTACATTACCCTACAAACAGACACAGCTGGGTTTGTCTAGTGACATTATCCTACATTACCCTACAAAAGAAACAGCTGGGTTTTTTCTAGTGACATTATTCTACATTACTCTACAAACAGACACAGCTGGGTTTGTCTAGTGGCATTATCCTACATTACCCTACCAACAGACACAGCTGGGTTTGTCTAGTGACATTATCCTACATTACCCTACCAACAGACACAGCTAGGTTTGTCTAGTGACATTATCCTACATTACCCTACAACAGAAACAGCTGGGTTTGTCTAGTGACATTATCCTACATTACCCTACCAACAGACACATCTGGGTTTGTCTAGTGACATTATCCTACATTACCCTACCAACAGAAACAGCTGGGTTTGTCTAGTGACATTATCCTACATTACCCTACAAAAGAAACAGCTGGGTTTTTTCTAGTGACATTATTCTACATTACTCTACAAACAGACATAGCTGGGTTTGTCTAATGCCATTATCTTACATTACCCTACCAACAGACACAGCTGGGTTTGTCTAGTGATGTTATCCTACATTACCCTACAACAGACACAGCTGGGTTTGTCTAGTGACATTATCCTACATTACCCTACCAACAGACACAGCTGGGTTTGTCTAGTGATGTTATCCTACATTACCCTACAACAGACACAGCTGGGTTTGTCTAGTGACATTATCCTACATTACCCTACCAACAGACACAGCTAGGTTTGTCTAGTGACATTATCCTACATTACCCTACCAACAGACACAGCTGGGTTTGTCTAGTGATGTTATCCTACATTACCCTACCAACAGACACAGCTGGGTTTGTCTAGTGATGTTATCCTACATTACCCTACCAACAGACACAGCTGGGTTTGTCTAGTGATGTTATCCTACATTACCCTACAACAGACACAGCTGGGTTTGTCTAGTGATGTTATCCTACATTACCCTACAACAGACACAGCTGGGTTTGTCTAGTGATGTTATCCTACATTACCCTACCAACAGACACAGCTGGGTTTGTCTAGTGACATTATTCTACATTACCCTACCAACAGACACAGCTGGGTTTGTCTAGTGATGTTATCCTACATTACCCTACCAACAGACACAGCTGGGTTTGTCTAGTGACATTATTCTACATTACTCTACCAACAGACACAGCTGGGTTTGTCTAGTGATGTTATCATACATTACCCTACCAACAGACACAGCTGGGTTTGTCTAGTGACATTATCCTACATTACCCTACCAACAGACACAGCTGGGTTTGTCTAGTGATGTTATCCTACATTACCCTACCAACAGACACAGCTAGGTTTGTCTAGTGACATTATCCTACATTACCCTACCAACAGACACAGCTGGGTTTGTCTAGTGATGTTATCCTACATTACCCTGCCAACAGACACAGCTGGGTTTGTCTAGTGATGTTATCCTACATTACCCTACCAACAGAAACAGCTGGGTTTGTCTAGTGACATTATCCTACATTACCCTACAAAAGAAACAGCTGGGTTTTTTCTAGTGACATTATTCTACATTACTCTACAAACAGACATAGCTGGGTTTGTCTAATGCCATTATCTTACATTACCCTACCAACAGACACAGCTGGGTTTGTCTAGTGATGTTATCCTACATTACCCTACAACAGACACAGCTGGGTTTGTCTAGTGACATTATCCTACATTACCCTACCAACAGACACAGCTGGGTTTGTCTAGTGATGTTATCCTACATTACCCTACAACAGACACAGCTGGGTTTGTCTAGTGACATTATCCTACATTACCCTACAACAGACACAGCTGGGTTTGTCTAGTGATGTTATCCTACATTACCCTACCAACAGACACAGCTGGGTTTGTCTAGTTACCTTATCCTACATTACCCTACAAACAGACACAGCTGGGTTTGTCTAGTGACATTATCCTACATTACCCTACCAACAGACACAGCTGGGTTTGTCTAGTGATGTTATCCTACATTACCCTACCAACAGACACAGCTGGGTTTGTCTAGTGATGTTATCCTACATTACCCTACAACAGACACAGCTGGGTTTGTCTAGTGATGTTATCCTACATTACCCTACAACAGACACAGCTGGGTTTGTCTAGTGATGTTATCCTACATTACCCTACCAACAGACACAGCTGGGTTTGTCTAGTGACATTATCCTACATTACCCTACCAACAGACACAGCTGGGTTTGTCTAGTGACATTATTCTACATTACCCTACCAACAGACACAGCTGGGTTTGTCTAGTGATGTTATCCTACATTACCCTACAACAGACACAGCTGGGTTTGTCTAGTGATGTTATCCTACATTACCCTACAACAGACACAGCTGGGTTTGTCTAGTGATGTTATCCTACATTACCCTACAACAGACACAGCTGGGTTTGTCTAGTGATGTTATCCTACATTACCCTACCAACAGACACAGCTGGGTTTGTCTAGTGATGTTATCCTACATTACCCTACCAACAGACACAGCTGGGTTTGTCTAGTGATGTTATCCTACATTACCCTACCAACAGACACAGCTGGGTTTGTCTAGTGATGTTATCCTACATTACCCTACCAACAGACACAGCTGGGTTTGTCTAGTGATGTTATCCTACATTACCCTACCAACAGACACAGCTGGGTTTGTCTAGTGACGTTATCCTACATTACCCTACCAACAGACACAGCTGGGTTTGTCTAGTGACGTTATCCTACATTACCCTACCAACAGACACAGCTGGGTTTGTCTAGTGATGTTATCCTACATTACCCTACCAACAGACACAGCTGGGTTTGTCTAGTGATGTTATCCTACATTACCCTACCAACAGACACAGCTGGGTTTGTCTAGTGACGTTATCCTACATTACCCTACCAACAGACACAGCTGGGTTTGTCTAGTGACGTTATCCTACATTACCCTACCAACAGACACAGCTGGGTTTGTCTAGTGACGTTATCCTACATTACCCTACCAACAGACACAGCTGGGTTTGTCTAGTGACGTTATCCTACATTACCCTACCAACAGACACAGCTGGGTTTGTCTAGTGACGTTATCCTACATTACCCTACCAACAGACACAGCTGGGTTTGTCTAGTGATGTTATCCTACATTACCCTGCCAACAGACACAGCTGGGTTTGTCTAGTGATGTTATCCTACATTACCCTGCCAACAGACACAGCTGGGTTTGTCTAGTGATGTTATCCTACATTACCCTACCAACAGACACAGCTGGGTTTGTCTAGTGATGTTATCCTACATTACCCTACCAACAGACACAGCTGGGTTTGTCTAGTGATGTTATCCTACATTACCCTACCAACAGACACAGCTGGGTTTGTCTAGTGATGTTATCCTACATTACCCTACCAACAGACACAGCTGGGTTTGTCTAGTGATGTTATCCTACATTACCCTACCAACAGACACAGCTGGGTTTGTCTAGTGATGTTATCCTACATTACCCTACCAACAGACACAGCTGGGTTTGTCTAGTGATGTTATCCTACATTACCCTACCAACAGACACAGCTGGGTTTGTCTAGTGATGTTATCCTACATTACCCTACCAACAGACACAGCTGGGTTTGTCTAGTGATGTTATCCTACATTACCCTACCAACAGACACAGCTGGGTTTGTCTAGTGATGTTATCCTACATTACCCTACCAACAGACACAGCTGGGTTTGTCTAGTGATGTTATCCTACATTACCCTACCAACAGACACAGCTGGGTTTGTCTAGTGATGTTATCCTACATTACCCTACCAACAGACACAGCTGGGTTTGTCTAGTGATGTTATCCTACATTACCCTACCAACAGACACAGCTGGGTTTGTCTAGTGATGTTATCCTACATTACCCTACCAACAGACACAGCTGGGTTTGTCTAGTGATGTTATCCTACATTACCCTACCAACAGACACAGCTGGGTTTGTCTAGTGATGTTATCCTACATTACCCTTCCCTGTCTAGTGATGTTATCCTACATTACCCTTCCCTGTCTAGTGATGTTATCCTACATTACCCTTCCCTGTCTAGTGATGTTATCCTACATTACCCTTCCCTGTCTAGTGATGTTATCCTACATTACCCTTCCCTGTCTAGTGATGTTATCCTACATTACCCTTCCCTGTCTAGTGATGTTATCCTACATTACCCTTCCCTGTCTAGTGATGTTATCCTACATTACCCTTCCCTGTCTAGTGATGTTATCCTACATTACCCTTCCCTGTCTAGTGATGTTATCCTACATTACCCTTCCCTGTCTAGTGATGTTATCCTACATTACCCTTCCCTGTCTAGTGATGTTATCCTACATTACCCTTCCCTGTCTAGTGATGTTATCCTACATTACCCTTCCCTGTCTAGTGGCATTATCCTACATTACCCTTCCCTGTCTAGTGATGTTATCCTACATTACCCTTCCCTGTCTAGTGATGTTACCCTACATTACCCTTCCCTGTCTAGTGATGTTATCCTACATTACCCTTCCCTGTCTAGTGATGTTATCCTACATTACCCTTCCCTGTCTAGTGATGTTATCCTACATTACCCTTCCCTGTCTAGTGATGTTATCCTACATTACCCTTCCCTGTCTAGTGATGTTATCCTACATTACCCTTCCCTGTCTAGTGATGTTATCCTACATTACCCTTCCCTGTCTAGTGATGTTATCCTACATTACCCTTCCCTGTCTAGTGATGTTATCCTACATTACCCTTCCCTGTCTAGTGATGTTATCCTACATTACCCTTCCCTGTCTAGTGATGTTATCCTACATTACCCTTCCCTGTCTAGTGATGTTATCCTACATTACCCTTCCCTGTCTAGTGATGTTATCCTACATTACCCTTCCCTGTCTAGTGATGTTATCCTACATTACCCTTCCCTGTCTAGTGATGTTATCCTACATTACCCTTCCCTGTCTAGTGATGTTATCCTACATTACCCTTCCCTGTCTAGTGATGTTATCCTACATTACCCTTCCCTGTCTAGTGATGTTATCCTACATTACCCTTCCCTGTCTAGTGATGTTATCCTACATTACCCTTCCCTGTCTAGTGATGTTATCCTACATTACCCTTCCCTGTCTAGTGATGTTATCCTACATTACCCTTCCCTGTCTAGTGATGTTATCCTACATTACCCTTCCCTGTCTAGTGATGTTATCCTACATTACCCTTCCCTGTCTAGTGATGTTATCCATTATATTTGTTATGGCTCTAGCAGGCCTTAACAGGAAGCAGCTGGTGTTTATTATTATTTTGTAAGATTTCATTTTTATTTTGTTACAATTACAAAAACATACAGTGCATTCGGAAAGTATTCAGACCCCTTCACTTTTTCCACATTTTGTTGCGTTACAGCCTTATTCTAAAATGGATTTTAAAAAATATACACTACCGGTCAACAGTTTTAGAACACCTACTCATTCAAGGGTTTTTCTTTATTTTTACTATTTTATACATAACACATATGGAATCATGTAGTAACCAAAAAAGTGTTAAATAATCCAAATATATTTATGGCTCACAACCAGCTTCATGAGGAATGCTTTTCCAACAGTCTTGAAGGAGTTCCCACATATGCTGAGCACTTGTTGGTTGCTTTTCCTTCACTCTGCGGTCCGACTCATCCCAAACCATCTCAATTGGGTTGAGGTCGGGGGATTGTGGAGGCCAGGTCATCTGATGCAGCACTCCATCACTCTCCTTCTTGGTAAAACAGCCCTTACACAGCCTGGAGGTGTGTTGGGTCATTGTCCTGTTGAAAAACAAATTATAGTCCCATTAACCCCAAACCAGATGGGATGGCGTATCGCTGCAGAATGCTGTAGTAGCCATGCTGGTTAAGTGTGCCTTAAATTCTAAATAAATCACAGACAGTGTCACCAGCAAAGCACCCCCACACCATAACACCTCCTCCTCCATGCTTAACGGTGGGAAATACACATGCAGAGATCATCCGTTCACCCACACCGCGTCTCACAAAGACACGGCGGTTGGAACCAAAAATCTCCAATTTGGACTCCAGACCAAACGACACATTTCCACCGGTTCTAATGTCCATTGCTCGTGTTTCTTGGACCAAGCAAGTCTCTTCTTATTATTGGTGTCCTTTAGTAGTGGTTTCTTTGCAGTCTCCTCTGAACAGTTGATGTTGAGATGTGTCTGTGACTTGAACTCTGTGCAGCAGAGGTAACTCTGGGTCTTCCATTCCTGTGGCGGACCTCATGAGAGCTAGTTTCATCATAGCGCTTGATGGTTTTTGCAACTGCACTTGCGCCGACGAAGATGGCGGCCTCGCGACTAGCTCTTAGGAAACTTTGCAGTATTTGTATGTATTATTTTTTACATTATTAGCTCAGAAAGTGTTTGGCATCATTACAAACAGCCGGGAAAAACTATTGGATATCAGAGCGGCGGTAACTCACCAGCATTACGACCAGGAATACAACTTTCCCGAAGCAGATCCTTTGTTTGCTCTCCCCAGGGCAACTGAACTGATTCCAGCGGCTGACCCAAAACATCGCCGGCGGAGGAGAGGCACTCGGAGCGGCCTGCTGGTTCGACTTAGGAGGCGCGCACACCACCCACCGCTTCCAAGTATACTACTCGCTAATGTTCAGTTTCTGAACTACGGGCAAGGATTTCCTTCCAGAGAGACATCAAGGCCTGTAACATCCTCTGTTTCACGGAAACGTGGCTCTCTGGGGATATTCTGTCGGAATCGGTCCAGCCAGATGGGTTCTCAGTTCATCGCGCAGACAGGAATAAATATCTCTCCGGGAAGCAGAAGGGCGGAGGTGTGTGTTTCATGATTAACGACTCGTGGTGTAATTGTAGTAACATACAGGAACTCAAGTCCTTCTGTTCACCCGACCTAGAATACCTCACAATCAAATGCCGACCGTATTATCTCCCAAGAGAATTCTCTCTGGTTATAGTCACGGCCGTGTATATCCCCCTCAAGCCGATACCACGACGGCCCTCAAAGAACTTCACTGGACCTTATACAAACTGGAAACCACATATCCTGAGGCTGCATTTATTATTGCCGGGGATTTTAACAAAGCAAATTTGAGGACTAGGCTGCCGAAATTCTATCAACATATCGACTGTTGTACTCACACTGCCAAGACCCTCGACCATTGCTATTCGAACTTCCGGGATGGTTATAAGGCCCTCCCCCGCCCTCCTTTCGGCAAATCTGACCACGACTCCATTTTGTTTCTCCCTTCCTATAGGCAGAAACTCAAACAGGAACTACCCGTGCTAAGGACTATTCAATGCTGGTCTGACCAATCGGAATCCACGCTTCAAGATTGTTTTGATCACGCGAACTGGGATATGCTCCGGGTAGCTTCCGGAAATAATTTAGACATATACACTGAAACAGTGACTGGGTTTATCAAGAAGTGTATAGGTGATGTTGTGCCCACTGTGACTATTAAAACCTACCCTAACCAGAAACCGTGGATAGATGGCGGTATTCTCGCAAATCTGAAAGTGCGAACCACCGCATTCAAACATGGTAAGGTGACTGGGAATATGGCAGAATACAAACAGTGTAGCTACTCACTCCGCAAGGCAATTAAACTGGCAAAACATCAGTATAGAGCAGTCCTTCTCAAATAGTGGGGCGCGCCCTCCTGGGGGGGCTCGGAGCGATGCCAGTGACCCCGGGAAACATGCTTTTTTTGCCGCAGGGAGTAGGGTTTTCTTTGCACCGAACAAGAGCACACAGCACAGAGCAGGAGATATGAAGTGCAGATAATAAACCCTTAAGAGACACCATGGAAACATATTCAACTGGGATGAAAAGAAAGGCGGAGAGAGACGGAGATAATGAGACAAACGTACGTCTCCCGAAAGCTAAGACAAGGAAATATGACGAAGCGTATGTAGCGCTTGGCTTCACTGTGACTACGGTGGGAGAAGAGGAAAGACCGGTATGTTTACTGTGTCTAAAAATGTTGGCAGCGGACAGCATGAAGCCAAATAAATTAAGGCGTCACTTAAAGACATTACACCCCAATCACGCTGATAAGCCGCTTGAGTTTTTTCAGCGAAAACGTGCCGAATATTGCCAACAATCTTCCCGCTTTGTGAATGCTACTTCAGTAAACCAGCGAGCACTGTTAGCATCATATAAGGTGGCGTACCAAATTGCTCAGTGCAACAAAAAAAAACCTCCATAGCAGAGGAGCTGATACTGCCTGCAGCATTAGACATGGTCTCTGTCATGCTGGATGACGCAAGTGCTGCAAAAATAAAAACTATCCCTCTGTCCAATGACACTGTCGCCAGACGTATAAATTACATTGCTAACGATCTTAAAGAACAGCTGGTAGATAAACTCAAAGACAAACGTTTTGCCTTACAGTTCGATGAAGCAACTGACAGCAACAAAGACTGTTTGTTTATCGCTTATGTACGTTTTGACATGACAAACTCCCTGTGTGAGGATCTACTTTTTTGTAAATATGTCAGAGACAGAGCCACAGCTGAAGAGCTATTCAAAATGCTGGACTGCTTCCTGACTGAGAATGGGCTAAAGTGGGAGAACTGCATTGGTGTTTGCAGTGATGGTGCGCAGACCATGGCATGGATGAGAAAAGGAATTCGGGCACTCATCAAGAAGGCCTCACCTAATGCTGAGTGGACACACTGTGTTATACACAGAGAAGCACTGGCATCAAGGCACCTTTCCTCTGAATTAAGTGAGGTTATGACTGACATTGTAGGTGTAGTCCATTTTATAAAGACCAGACCACTAAAAACAAGAGTCTTCTCTGCTATCTGTGAGGAGATGGGAGCTGAACATCAAGCTGTGCTGTTTCACAGTGAAGCAAGGTGGCTGTCACGAGTAAAAGTCTTGTCCCGAGTTTTTGAGCTCAGAGAGCAGATAAGAATGTTTTCGGAGCAGGAGCACAAGTATGACCTCGCAGAAAAATTTAGTGATGAGAACTTCCTGGCAAAACTGGCCTACCTGAGTGACATATTTGGAAAGCTAAATGAACTAAATCTACAGCTTCAAGGGAAAGATAAACACCTCCCTCAGGTCACAGACAAGATCAGCTCTTTCACTCGAAAGCTTTCAATGTGGGGCAGGCGACTTGATGAAGGAAATACTGATTCATTCGAGAACCTGCATGAATTTGTTGACACTATTGACTATGATGCTACCTCAGTGATTCCATATATTAAGGAGCATATTTCATCACTGATGGGATTCTTTTTTTATTTTTTTTATTTTTTATTTCACCTTTATTTAACCAGGTAAGCCAGTTGAGAACAGGTTCTCATTTACAACTGCGACCTGGCCAAGATAAAGCAAAGTAGTGCAATAAAAACAACACAGAGTTACATATGGGGTAAAAAAAAAACATAAAGTCAGAAATACAACAGAAAATATATATACAGTGTGTGCAAATGTAGCAAGTTATGGAGGTAAAGCAATAAATAGGCTATAGTGCAGAATAATTACAATAGTATTAACACTGGAATGCTAGATGTGCAAGAGATTATGTGCAAATAGAGAAACTGGGGTGCAAAAGAGCAAAATAAATAACAATATAGGGATGAGGTAGTTGGGTGGGCTAATTTCGGATGGGCTGTGTACAGGTGCAGTGATCGGTAAGGTGCTCTGACAACTGATGCTTAAAGTTATTGAGGGAGATAAGAGTCTCCAGCTTCAGAGATTTTTGCAATTCGTTCCAGTCATTGGCAGCAGAGAACTGGAAGGAATGGCGGCCAAAGGAGGTGTTGGCTTTGTGAATGACCAGTGAGATATACCTGCTGGAGCGCAGACTACGGGTGGGTGCTGCTATGGTGGCCAATGAGCTAAGATAAGGCGGGGATTTGCCTAGCAGTGATTTATAGATGGCCTGGAGCCAGTGGGTTTGACGACGAACATGTAGTGAGGACCAGCCAACAAGAGCG
The DNA here is from genome assembly GCF_964263955.1 of Coregonus lavaretus. Taxonomy (NCBI): domain Eukaryota; kingdom Metazoa; phylum Chordata; class Actinopteri; order Salmoniformes; family Salmonidae; genus Coregonus; species Coregonus lavaretus. The sequence continues at coordinate 27,287 of NW_028158977.1, read as the reverse complement.
TACAGGTCACAGTGGTGGGTAGTGTATGGGGCTTTGGAGACAAAACGGATGGCACTGTGATAGACTACATCCAATTTGCTGAGTAGAGTGTTGGAGGCTATTTTGTAAATTACATCGCCGAAGTCAAGGATCGGTAGGATAGTCAGTTTTACGAGGGCATGTTTGGCAGCATGAGTGAAGGAGGCTTTATTGCGAAATAGGAAGCCGATTCTAGATTTAACTTTGGATTGGAGATTCTTTATGTGAGTCTGGAAGTTGAGTTTACAGTCTAACCAGACACCTAGGTATTTGTAGTTGTCCACATACTCTAGGTCAGACCCGTCGAGAGTGGTGATTCTAGTCGGGTGGGCGGGTGCCAGCAGCGTTCGATTGAAAAGCATGCATTTAGTTTTACTAGTGTTTAAGAGCAGTTGGAGGCTACTGAAGGATTGTTGTATGGCATTGAAGCTCGTTTGGAGGTTTGTTAACACAGTGTCCAATGAAGGGCCAGATGTATACAAAATGGTGTCGTCTGCGTAGAGGTGGATCTGAGTGTCACCAGCAGCAAGAGCGACATCATTGATATACACGGAGAAAAGTGTCGGCCCAAGAATTGAACCCTGTGGCACCCCCATAGAGACTGCCATAGGTCCAGACAACAGGCCCTCCGATTTGACACACTGAACTCTATCTGAGAAGTAGTTGGTGAACCAGGCGAGGCAGTCATTTAAAAAGTACTTCCCTGAAAACAGTTCCCAATATGACTGGGTGAGAGATCCTTTCAATGCACCAGCTCCAATTGGTTTCAGCTCTGCAGAGGAGGACCAGTTCATTGATATGACGTCTGACTCCACATTGAGACTGAGGTTCACATCACAGACACTGAGTGAATTCTGGCTGAGTGTAGAGAGGCAGTATCCACTCTTAGGGCAGAGGGCCATGGGCATTCTTCTTCCTTTTGCAACATCTTATCTTTGTGAGACTGGCTTCTCTGCTGTTGCTGCACTGAAGACCAAGTACAGGTCCCAGCTAAACATTGAGCAGGAGCTGAGAGTTGCAGTATCATGCTTCAAACCCCATTTCGAAAAGCTGTGCACTGCAAAACGTGCTCATTGTAGCCATTAATCCTGACTTCCTCATTAAGTATTTTCTGTTACAGACTAAAAAACAATGTTAATAAAATTATTTTTTGTTGTAAGTTGATCTATATTTCTTTCTTGATTCTTTTTTTGTTTTCTTTAATGTTAATAAGGATACAATGTTATGCAGAGGTGTACTTATAACAATTTTATAGACAAATGATACTATTTACAGTCGCGGCGGAAAGTTGGGGGGCGCGAAATGTTTACTTCTTCCTAGGGGGGGGGCGTAACAGAAAATAATTGAGAAGCACTGGTATAGAGACAAAGTGGAGATGTCATATGGTCAGATGAAACCAAAATATAACTTTTTGGTAAAAACTCAACTCGTCGTGTTTGGAGGACAAAGAATGCTGAGTTGCATCCAAAGAACACCATACCTACTGTGAAGCATGGGGGTGGAAACATCATGCTTTGGGGCTGTCTTTCTGCAAAGGGACCAGGACGACTGATCCGTGTAAAGGAAAGAATGAATGGGGCCATGTATCGTGAGATTTTGAGTGAAAACCTCCTTCCATCAGCAAGGGCATTGAAGATGAAACGTGGCTGGGTCTTTCAGCAAGACAATGATCCCAAACACACCGCCGGGCAACGAAGGAGTGGCTTCGTAAGAAGCATTTCAAGGTCCTGGAGTGGCCTAGCCAGTCTCCAGATCTCAACCCCATAGCAAATCTTTGGAGGGAGTTGAAAGTCCGTGTTGCCCAGCGACAGCCCCAAAACATCACTGCTCTAGAGGAGATCTGCATGGAGGAATGGGCCAAAATACCAGCAACAGTGTGTGAAAACCTTGTGAAGACTTACAGAAAACGTTTGACCTGTGTCATTGCCAACAAAGGGTATATAACAAAGTATTGAGAAACTTTTGTTATTGACCAAATACTTATTTTCCACCATAATTTGCAAATAAATTCATAAAAATCCTACAATGTGATTTTCTGGAAAAAAAATTATCATTATGTCTGTCATAGTTGACATGTACCTATGATGAAAATTACAGGCCTCTCTCATCTTTTTAAGTGGGAGAACTTGCACAATTGGTGGCTGACTAAATACTTTTTTTCCCCCACTGTATATACTGTATTCTATACTATTCTACTGTATCTTAGTCCATGCCGCTCTGTCATTGCTTGTCCATATATGTATATATTCTTAAATCCCATTCCTTACTAGTTTTGTGTGTATTGGGTATATGTTGTGAAATTGTTAGATATTACTGCACTGTCGGAGCTAGAAGCACAAGCATTTCGCTACACCCGCTCTAGCATCTGCTAAACACGTGTATGTGACAAATAAAAAAGTTCTTGAAATTTTCCATATTGACTGGCATTCAGGTCTTAAAGTAATGATGGACTGTTGTTTCTCTTTGCTTATTTGAACTGTTCTTGCCATAATATGGACTTGGTCTTTTACCAAATAGGGCTATCTTCTGTATACCCCCCTACCTTGTCACAACACAACTGATTGTCTCAAACGCATTAAGAAGGAAAGAAATTCCACAAATTAACTTTTTCAAGGCACACCTGTTAATTGAAATGCATTCCAGGTGACTACCTCATGAAGCTGGTTGAGAGAATGCCAAGAGTGTGCAAAGCTGTCATCAAAGCAAAGGGTGGCTATTTGAAGAATCTCAAATATAAAATATATTTTGATTTGTTTAACACTCGCGCCCCCTCCCGTTGTTTTTGGTAACTACATGATTCCATATGTGTTATTTCATAGTTTTGATGTCTTCACTATTATTCTAAAATGTAGAAAATAGTAAAAATACAGAAAAACCCTTAAAAGAGTAGGTGTTCTAAAACTTTTGAACGGTGGTGTATATCTCATCAATCTACACACAATACCCTATAATGACACAGCAAAAACAGTTTTTATACATTTTAGCAAATTTATTAAAAACTAAAAAACTGAAATACCTTATTCACATAAGTATTCAGACCCTTTGCTATGAGACTCGAAATTGAGCTCAGACGCATCCTGTTTCCATTGATCATCCTTGAGATGTTTCTACAACTTGATTGGAGTCCACCTGTGGTAAATTCAATTGACTGGACATGATTTGGAAAGGCACACACCTGTCTATATAAAGGTCCTACAGTTGACAGTGAATGTCAGAGCAAAAACCAAGCCATGAGGTCGAAGGAATTGTAGCGCTCCGAGACAGGATTGTGTCGAGGCACAGATATGGGGAAGAGTACCAAAAAATGTCTGCAGCATTGAAGATCCCCAAGAACACAGTGGCCTCCGGTGAAGCTTGGTGGTGGCAGCATCATGCTGTGGGGATGTTTTTCAGCGGCAGGGACTGGGAGACTAGTCAGGATCGAGGCAAAGATGACCGGAGGAAAGTACAGAGAGATCCTTGATTTAAACCTTCCAACAGGACAACGACCCTAAGCACACAGCCAAGACAATGCAGGAGTGGCTTCAGGACAAGTCTCTGAATGTCCTTGAGTGGCCCAGCCAGAACCCGGACTTGAACCCGACCGAACATCTCTGGAGAGACCTGAAAATGCCTGTGCAGCGACGCTCCCCATCCAACCTGACAGAGCTTGAGAGGATCTGCAGAGAAGAATGGGAGAAACTCCCCAAATACAGGTGTGCCAAGATTGTAGCGTCATATCCAAGAAGACTCGAGGCTGTAATTGCTGCCAAAGGTGCTTCAACAAAGTACTGAGTAAAGGGTTTGAATACTTATGTAAATGTGATATTTCCGTTTTTTTCTTCGTCATTATGGGCTGCTTGTAATATTTTATGCCATATTGCCCCCATACTCAACTGGTGGACCGCGTTTTTTTTTTTACTCAGCCGGCCTTCGACCCCTGGTATCATATAAACACACATAAGACATGAAAGAATGCTTAGAATTGCGGGAATTTTTGCTTTACAATCGCAACATTTTCTCTCCTCCAACAAGAGGGGTTTGAACAGTTTGGGGTCACATGGGGTTGCTAGGTGGGGGTTGGTCACTATGCTGATAAACTACATCCATCCGGACCTTGGCCACCTAGGACATGTGTGTGACGGACAAATAGTACTTGAGTAGCCCTGCCATATGGCTTCAATTTGGACTATTTCTAGCCCAATTTTGTTCAATATTTAGATAATAATGCATTTGATTAATCCACTGTCTTAACGACGGAGGGTCATTTGATTAATCCACTGTCTTAACGATGGAGAGTCATTTGATTCATCCACTGTCTTAACGATGGAGAGTCATTTGATTCATCCACTGTCTTAACGATGGAGAGTCATTTGATTCATCCACTGTCTAAACGATGACGATGAAGGAGTGTTAACATAACTAATGGAATTACAGTGAATGACCATTTACGCTTATAAACTAATGTTATACAAGAGACAAAATTCATAGATTCTACAGCACAACGGCAGAGTCATGTCTGATGTGTAAAACTAACAGTGACTCAATGATTCATGCCTTCTGGGATGTTATTAAGCAGCTGCTGTTTTTAAAAGCTTCCCTCCTGTTGTTGATGTGGTTCAGCTCAGACATCCAGTATCTCTGCTGGTAGAGCATACCGTGTCTTACCACTGTCTGTCTACTGTGGTGTTCTCCCATCCCCAGTACTCTGTCTGTCTACTGTGGTGTTCTCCCATCCCCAGTACTCTGTCTGTCTACTGTGGTGTTCTCCCATCCCCAGTACTCTGTCTGTCTACTGTGGTGTTCTCCCATCCCCAGTACTCTGTCTGTCTACTGTGGTGTTCTCCCGTCCCCAGTACTCTGTCTGTCTACTGTGGTGTTCTCCCATCCCCAGTACTCTGTCTGTCTACTGTGGTGTTCTCCCATCCCCAGTACTCTGTCTGTCTACTGTGGTGTTCTCCCATCCCCAGTACTCTGTCTGTCTACTGTGGTGTTCTCCCATCCCCAGTACTCTGTCTGTCTACTGTGGTGTTCTCCCATCCCCAGTACTCTGTCTACTGTGGTGTTCTCCCATCCCCAGTACTCTGTCTGTCTACTGTGGTGTTCTCCCATCCCCAGTACTCTGTCTGTCTACTGTGGTGTTCTCCCATCCCCAGTACTCTGTCTGTCTACTGTGGTGTTCTCCCATCCCCAGTACTCTGTCTACTGTGGTGTTCTCCCATCCCCAGTACTCTGTCTGTCTACTGTGGTGTTCTCCCATCCCCAGTACTCTGTGTGTCTACTGTGGTGTTCTCCCATCCCCAGTACTCTGTCTGTCTACTGTGGTGTTCTCCCATCCCCAGTACTCTGTGTGTCTACTGTGGTGTTCTCCCATCCCCAGTACTCTGTGTGTCTACTGTGGTGTTCTCCCATCCCCAGTACTCTGTCTGTCTACTGTGGTGTTCTCCCATCCCCAGTACTCTGTCTGTCTACTGTGGTGTTCTCCCATCACCAGTACTCTGTCTGTCTACTGTGGTGTTCTCCCATCCCCAGTACTCTGTCTGTCTACTGTGGTGTTCTCCCATCCCCAGTACTCTGTCTGTCTACTGTGGTGTTCTCCCATCCCCAGTACTCTGTCTGTCTACTGTGGTGTTCTCCCATCCCCAGTACTCTGTGTGTCTACTGTGGTGTTCTCCCATCCCCAGTACTCTGTCTGTCTACTGTGGTGTTCTCCCATCCCCAGTACTCTGTCTGTCTACTGTGGTGTTCTCCCATCCCCAGTACTCTGTCTGTCTACTGTGGTGTTCTCCCATCCCCAGTACTCTGTCTGTCTACTGTGGTGTTCTCCCATCACCAGTACTCTGTCTGTCTACTGTGGTGTTCTCCCATCCCCAGTACTCTGTCTGTCTACTGTGGTGTTCTCCCATCCCCAGTACTCTGTGTGTCTACTGTGGTGTTCTCCCATCCCCAGTACTCTGTCTGTCTACTGTGGTGTTCTCCCATCCCCAGTACTCTGTCTGTCTACTGTGGTGTTCTCCCGTCCCCAGTACTCTGTCTGTCTACTGTGGTGTTCTCCCATCCCCAGTACTCTGTCTACTGTGGTGTTCTCCCATCCCCAGTACTCTGTCTGTCTACTGTGGTGTTCTCCCATCCCCAGTACTCTGTGTGTCTACTGTGGTGTTCTCCCATCCCCAGTACTCTGTCTGTCTACTGTGGTGTTCTCCCATCCCCAGTACTCTGTCTGTCTACTGTGGTGTTCTCCCATCCCCAGTACTCTGTCTACTGTGGTGTTCTCCCATCCCCAGTACTCTGTCTGTCTACTGTGGTGTTCTCCCGTCCCCAGTACTCTGTCTGTCTACTGTGGTGTTCTCCCATCCCCAGTACTCTGTCTACTGTGGTGTTCTCCCATCCCCAGTACTCTGTCTGTCTACTGTGGTGTTCTCCCGTCCCCAGTACTCTGTCTACTGTGGTGTTCTCCCATCCCCAGTACTCTGTCTGTCTACTGTGGTGTTCTCCCATCCCCAGTACTCTGTCTGTCTACTGTGGTGTTCTCCCGTCCCCAGTACTCTGTCTGTCTACTGTGGTGTTCTCCCATCCCCAGTACTCTGTCTGTCTACTGTGGTGTTCTCCCATCCCCAGTACTCTGTCTGTCTACTGTGGTGTTCTCCCATCCCCAGTACTCTGTCTACTGTGGTGTTCTCCCATCCCCAGTACTCTGTCTACTGTGGTGTTCTCCCATCACCAGTACTCTGTCTGTCTACTGTGGTGTTCTCCCATCCCCAGTACTCTGTCTGTCTACTGTGGTGTTCTCCCATCCCCAGTACTCTGTCTGTCTACTGTGGTGTTCTCCCATCCCCAGTACTCTGTCTGTCTACTGTGGTGTTCTCCCATCCCCAGTACTCTGTCTGTCTACTGTGGTGTTCTCCCATCCCCAGTACTCTGTCTACTGTGGTGTTCTCCCATCCCCAGTACTCTGTCTACTGTGGTGTTCTCCCATCCCCAGTACTCTGTCTGTCTACTGTGGTGTTCTCCCATCCCCAGTACTCTGTCTGTCTACTGTGGTGTTCTCCCATCCCCAGTACTCTGTCTGTCTACTGTGGTGTTCTCCCATCCCCAGTACTCTGTCTGTCTACTGTGGTGTTCTCCCATCCCCAGTACTCTGTCTGTCTACTGTGGTGTTCTCCCATCCCCAGTACTCTGTCTACTGTGGTGTTCTCCCATCCCCAGTACTCTGTCTGTCTACTGTGGTGTTCTCCCATCCCCAGTACTCTGTGTGTCTGAGTGCTGACAGCCTGGAAACGGTGTCAACAAACATCTCCACACCACAAAGATATTGATCTCTCCTCTCCTCTCCTCTCCTCACCACAAAGATATTGATCTCTCCTCTCCTCGCCTCGCCTCGCCTCGCCTCGCCTCGCCTCGCCTCGCCTCGCCTCTCCTCTCCTCTCCTCTCCTCTCCTCTTCAGCAGAAAGTCTCTCCAGCAGCCAGGTGATGTTGTTTTAAACCAACTAGTCTAACTGGCCGTCTGTCAAAGAGCTTTAAACCCTGCAGGGAGAGACTGTCTGGTTCCCTCCATATAGTTCTACATCTCTGGGGTCTGAACAGACACAGAAACATACGAGGTGTGTTTTAGAACCATCTGATAAGCTGAGCAGGTCAGGTGGGAGTCAATGACAGGATAACTAACAGTGTAATCCAGGTAACGTTGTTGACATTGTTACCGAATTACGACCTGTGTTCAGGTAGCAGGCAGCCAGTATGTGTGTTCAGGTAGCAGACAGCCAGTATGCGTGTTCAGGTAGCAGACAGCCAGTGTGTGTGTTCAGGTAGCAGACAGCCAGTATGTGTGTTCAGGTAGCAGACAGCCAGTATGTGTGTTCAGGTAGCAGGCAGCCAGTATGTGTGTTCAGGTAGCAGACAGCCAGTGTGTGTGTTCAGGTAGCAGGCAGCCAGTATGTGTGTTCAGGTAGCAGACAGCCAGTGTGTGTGTTCAGTTAGCAGACAGCCAGTATGTGTGTTCAGGTAGCAGACAGCCAGTGTGTGTGTTCAGGTAGCAGACAGCCAGTATGTGTGTTCAGGTAGCAGGCAGCCAGTATGTGTGTTCAGGCAGCCAGTATGTGTGTTCAGGTAGCAGACAGCCAGTATGTGTGTTCAGGTAGCAGGCAGCCAGTATGTGTGTTCAGGTAGCAGGCAGCCAGTGTGTGTGTTCAGGCAGCAGACAGCCAGTATGTGTGTTCAGGCAGCCAGTATGTGTGTTCAGGTAGCAGGCAGCCAGTATGTGTGTTCAGGTAGCAGACAGCCAGTATGTGTGTTCAGGTAGCAGGCAGCCAGTATGTGTGTTCAGGTAGCAGGCAGCCAGTGTGTGTGTTCAGGCAGCAGACAGCCAGTGTGTGTGTTCAGGCAGCCAGTATGTGTGTTCAGGTAGCAGACAGCCAGTATGTGTGTTCAGGTAGCAGGCAGCCAGTGTGTGTGTTCAGGTAGCAGGCAGCCAGTGTGTGTGTTCAGGCAGCAGACAGCCAGTATGTGTGTTCAGGCAGCCAGTATGTGTGTTCAGGTAGCAGGCAGCCAGTATGTGTGTTCAGGTAGCAGACAGCCAGTATGTGTGTTCAGGTAGCAGGCAGCCAGTGTGTGTGTTCAGGTAGCAGGCAGCCAGTATGTGTGTTCAGGTAGCAGACAGCCAGTATGTGTGTTCAGGTAGCAGGCAGCCAGTGTGTGTGTTCAGGCAGCCAGTATGTGTGTTCAGGTAGCAGGCAGCCAGTATGTGTGTTCAGGTAGCAGACAGCCAGTGTGTGTGTTCAGGTAGCAGGCAGCCAGTATGTGTGTTCAGGCAGCCAGTATGTGTGTTCAGGTAGCAGGCAGCCAGTATGTGTGTTCAGGCAGCCAGTATGTGTGTTCAGGTAGCAGGCAGCCAGTGTGTGTGTTCAGGTAGCAGGCAGCCAGTGTGTGTGTTCAGGTAGCAGGCAGCCAGTATGTGTGTTCAGGTAGCAGGCAGCCAGTATGTGTGTTCAGGCAGCCAGTATGTGTGTTCAGGCAGCCAGTATGTGTGTTCAGGTAGCAGACAGCCAGTATGTGTGTTCAGGTAGCAGGCAGCCAGTATGTGTGTTCAGGCAGCCAGTATGTGTGTTCAGGTAGCAGGCAGCCAGTGTGTGTGTTCAGGTAGCAGGCAGCCAGTGTGTGTGTTCAGGTAGCAGGCAGCCAGTATGTGTGTTCAGGTAGCAGGCAGCCAGTATGTGTGTTCAGGCAGCCAGTATGTGTGTTCAGGCAGCCAGTATGTGTGTTCAGGTAGCAGACAGCCAGTATGTGTGTTCAGGTAGCAGACAGCCAGTATGTGTGTTCAGGTAGCAGGCAGCCAGTATGTGTGTTCAGGTAGCAGGCAGCCAGTATGTGTGTTCAGGTAGCAGGCAGCCAGTATGTGTGTTCAGGCAGCCAGTATGTGTGTTCAGGTAGCAGGCAGCCAGTATGTGTGTTCAGGTAGCAGGCAGCCAGTATGTGTGTTCAGGTAGCAGACAGCCAGTGTGTGTGTTCAGGTAGCAGGCAGCCAGTATGTGTGTTCAGGCAGCCAGTATGTGTGTTCAGGTAGCAGGCAGCCAGTATGTGTGTTCAGGCAGCCAGTATGTGTGTTCAGGTAGCAGGCAGCCAGTGTGTGTGTTCAGGTAGCAGGCAGCCAGTGTGTGTGTTCAGGTAGCAGGCAGCCAGTATGTGTGTTCAGGTAGCAGGCAGCCAGTATGTGTGTTCAGGCAGCCAGTATGTGTGTTCAGGCAGCCAGTATGTGTGTTCAGGTAGCAGGCAGCCAGTGTGTGTGTTCAGGTAGCAGGCAGCCAGTGTGTGTGTTCAGGTAGCAGGCAGCCAGTATGTGTGTTCAGGTAGCAGGCAGCCAGTATGTGTGTTCAGGCAGCCAGTATGTGTGTTCAGGCAGCCAGTATGTGTGTTCAGGTAGCAGACAGCCAGTATGTGTGTTCAGGTAGCAGGCAGCCAGTATGTGTGTTCAGGCAGCCAGTATGTGTGTTCAGGTAGCAGGCAGCCAGTATGTGTGTTCAGGTAGCAGGCAGCCAGTATGTGTGTGTGGAAGGAGAGAGGGAGGGGAGGCAAGGGGGAGGCGAGAAAGAGCTACTCACTGCTGTCTGGATCAGATATCTAGTCAGTTTCATCGGCAGGCCTAAACGGAATCACAATGAGACAGAGTGCAGGCCAGGCAGCAGGCTGTTAGCCAGCCCAATGAGACAGGGTGCAGGCCAGGCAGCAGGCTGTTAGCCAGCCCAATGAGACAGGGTGCAGGCCAGGCAGCAGGCTGTTAGCCAGCCCAATGAGACAGGGTGCAGGCCAGGCAGCAGGCTGTTAGCCAGCCTCCCAGCTTACTGGAGTCTGCCACTAGCACAGTCAGTGTAGTCAGCTCAGCTTTCCCCATTGAGACCTTGTCTGTACCTCGATCTGCCACAATCATTCATACCATGGATCTAGTTTTGTCCCGTGGAATAGATATTGTGGATCTAAATGTTTTTCCTCATAATTCTGGACTATCGGACCACCATCTTATTATGTTTGCAATCGCAAAAAATTATTTGCTCAGACCCCAATCATCATAAGCCGCGCTATAAATTCTCAGACAACCCAAAGATTCCTTGATGCCCTTCCACCTACCCAAGGATGTCAGAGTACAAAAATCAGTTAACCACCAAACCGAGGATCTAAAGTTAACCTTGCGTAATACCCTAGATGCAGTCACACCCCTAAAAATGAAAACAATGTGTCATAAGAAAATATCCGAGCCCTGAAGCAAGCTTCCAGAAAAGTGGAACGGAAATGGCGCACCAACAAATTTGAATTCTTCCGACTAGCTTGGAAAGACAGTACTGTGCAATATCGAAAAGCCATCACTGCTGCCCTATCAGCATATTTTTCCAACCTGAGTGACCAAATGTATTTTTTATACTGTCGCAAAGCTAACTAAAAAGCAACATTCCCCAAGTGAGGTTGGCCTTCACTTCAGCAGTGATGAATTCATTAACTTCTTCGACGAAAAGATCATAATCATTAGAAAGCAAATGACGGATTCCTCCTTGAACATGGATATTTCTCCAAAACTCAGTTGTCCTGAGTCTGTACAGAACTGCCAGGACCTCTTGACAATGGAAACATTCAAGTTTTTTTTATCCTGTATCTCTCGGCACATTCACGAAAATAGTCATGGCCTCTAAAGCTTCCAGCTTCATACTGGACCCTATTCCAACTAAACTACTGAAAGAGCTACTTCCTGGTCTTGGCCCTCCTCTGTGGAACATAATAAACGGCTCCCTGTCCTCTGGATGTGAACCAAACTCACTAAACCTGGCAGTAATAAAGCCTCTCCTGAAAAAGCCTAAACTCGACCCGGAAAATCAAAAAAAAACAATAGTCTCTGCATCTATTCTCGTGCTCATAGACCTTAGTGCCGCTTTCTACACCATCGATCACCACCACATTCTTTTGGAGAGATTGGAAACCCTAAATGGGTCGACACGGACATGTTCTTGCCTGGTTTAGATCTTATCTGTCGGAAAGATATCAGTTCGTCTCTGTGGATGGTTTGTCCTCTGACAAATCAATGGTACGTTTCGGTGTTCTAGTATAGAACCAGAAGGACCGCACACTATTAAAGGTCCCAATTCACAGCTTTATTGACAACGTTTCCAACCGAAACTGATCTTCGTCAGGTCAAACAAACAAACTGAGTGCTCACATCCCAAAATATACACATTTCACCTCACATGACCATTACGCTCATGACGCATGGTGGCTGTGGAAACAATTTGTGTATCTCTAATAATTTGATATCAATGAGATGGGCAAATGTAGTAGTTACAGAAAATAAGATATACAAATATATAGTTACAAACATCGCGAAAAAACTAACAAAATAGCACAGTTGGTTAGGAGCCTGTAAAACAGTTGGTATCTCCTTCCTCTCTCCTCCCCCTTTCCATCTCCTTCCTCTCTCCTCCTCCTTTCCTCCCCTCCCTATCTCCTTCCTCTCTCCTCCCCCTCCCTATCTCCTTCCTCTCTCCTCCCCCTCCCTATCTCCTTCCTATCTCCTTCCTCTCTCCTCCCCCATTCCTCCCCCTTCCTCTCTCCTCCCCCTTCCTATCTCCTTCCTCTCTCCTCCCCCTTCCTATCTCCTTCCTCTCTCCTCCCCCTTCCTATCTCCTTCCTCTCCTCCCCCTTTCCTCCCCATCTCCTTCCTCTCTCCTCCCCCTTCCTATCTCCTTCCTCTCCTCCCCCTTCCTATCTCCTCCCCCTTTCCTCCCCCTTCCTATCTCCTTCCTCTCCTCCCCCTTTATATCTCCTTCCTCTCTCCTCCCCCTTCCTATCTCCTTCCTCTCCTCCCCCTTTCCTCCCCCTCCATATCTCCTTCCTCTCTCCTCCCCCTCCCTATGTCCTTCCTCTCTCCTCCCCCTTTCCTCCCCCTCCCTATCTCCTTCCTCTCTCCTCCCCCTTTCCTCCCCCTCCCTATCTCCTTCCTCTCTCCTCCCCCTTTCCTCCCCCTCCCTATCTCCTTCCACTCTCCTACTCCTTCTCTCCTCCTCCCTAGAAATTCTAAGCAAACAGCTGGAGGCAGGGCTTTCTCCTATAGAGCTCCATTTTTTATGGAATGGTCTGCCTATCCATGTGAGAGACACAGACTCTGTCTCGACCTTTAAGTCTTTACTGAAGACTCATCTCTTCAGTAGGTCCTATGATTGAGTGTAGTCTGGCCCAGGGGTGCGAAGGTGAACGGCAAGGCACTGGAGCGACGAACTGCCCTTGCTGTCTCTGCCTGGCCGGCTCCCCTCTCTCCACTGGGATTCTCTGCCTCTGACCCTATTACGGGGGCTGAGTCACTGGATTACTAGTGCTCTTCCATGCCGTCCCTAGGAGGGGTGCGTCACTTGAGTGGGTTGAGTCACTGACGTGATCTTTCAGTCCGGTTTTGTGCCCCCTCGGGCTAGTGCGGTGGAGGAGATCTTCGTGGGCTATACTCAGCCTTGTCTCAGGGTAGTAGGTTGGTGGTCTGTTGATATCCCTCTGGTGGTGTGGGGGCTGTGCTTTGGCAAAGTGGGTGGGGTTATATCCTGCCTGGTTGGCCCTGTCCGGGGGTATCGTCGGACGGGGCCACAGTGTCTCCCGACCCCCCAGTCTCAGTCTCCAGTATCTATGCTGCAATAGTCTATGTGCCGGGGGGCTAGGGTCAGTCTGTTATATCTGGTGTTATTCTCCTGTCTTATCCGGTATCCTGTGTGAATTTAAGTATGCTCCCTCTAATTCTCTCTCCCTCTCTCTCTCCCTCCCCTCCCGGAGGATCTGAGTCCTAGGACCATGCCTCAGGACTACCTGGCCTGATGACTCCTGGCTGTCCCCAGTCCACCTGGTCGTGCTGCTGCTCCAGTTTCCACTCTTCCTCCTGCGGCTATGGAACCCTGAGCTGTTCACCGGACGTGCTACCTTGTCCCAGACCTGCTGTTTTCAACTCTCTCTCTCTACCGCACCTGCTATTTCAACCTCTAAATGCTCGGCTATGAAAAGCCAAGTGACATTTACTCCTGATGTACTGACCTGTTGCAACCTCTACAACCACTGTGATTATTATTTGACCCTGCTGGTCATCTATGACCGTTTGAACATCTTGAAGAACGATCTGGCCTTAATGGCCATGTACTCTTATAATCTCCACCCAGCACAGCCAGAAGAGGACTGGTCACCTCTCAGAGCCTGGTTCCTATCTACCCAGTACAGCCAGAAGAGGACTGGCCACCCCTCAGAGCCTGGTTCCTCTCTAGGTTTCTTCCTAGGTTTCTGCCTTTCTAGGGAGTTTTTCCTAGCCACCGTGCTTCTACATCTGCATTGCTTGCCGTTTGGGGTTTTAGGCGGGGTTTCTGTATAGCACTTTGTGACATCCGCTGATGTAAAAAGGGCTTAATAAATCCATTTGATTGATTGATGTTGCTACAGAGCTGTGGTTATTGTGACAGACTGCAGAACTCATACTAATAGGTCCAGATGAGATGCTGTTACAGAGCTGTGGATAGAGGTAGGGTTAGGGCTGTGGTTACTGTGTTTTACACATGTTTTCATTTGAACCGTATGGTGGGAGTTTCTCTGTTTTATGGCAGCTATTATAGAAAGCATGGAAATGTTTATTAGAGACTAACCCACAGTGGGTTACAGACTTGAACAATAGAGTAATGGAAGAAAGGAAGAAAGGAAGGAAGGCCTAGCTGGTCTGTGATGGCGTCCTCTGTAAACACACCTATAGAATACACAGATACACACCTATAGAATACACACTAACAAACCTGTAAACACACCTATAGAATACACACTAACACACCTATAGAATACACACTAACACACCTGTAAACACACCTATAGAATACACAGATACACACCTGTAAACACACCTATAGAATACACACTAACACACCTATAGAATACACACTAACACACCTGTAAACACACCTATAGAATACACACTAACACACCTGTAAACACACCTATAGAATACACACTAACACACCTGTAAACACACCTATAGAATACACACTAACACACCTATAGAATACACACTAACACACCTGTAAACACACCTATAGAATACACACTAACACACCTGTAAACACACCTATAGAATACACAGATACACACCTGTAAACACACCTATAGAATACACTGATACACACCTGTAAACACACCTATAGAATACACACTAACACACCTGTAAACACACCTATAGAATACACAGATACACACCTGTAAACACACCTATAGAATACACACTAACACACCTATAGAATACACACTAACACACCTATAGAATACACACTAACACACCTGTAAACACACCTATAGAATACACACTAACACACCTATAGAATATTTACATTTACATTTTACATTTTTAGTCATTTAGCAGACGCTCTTATCCAGAGCGACTTACAGTTTATTTTTTCATACTGGCCCCCCTTGGGAATCGAACCCACAACCCTGGCGTTGCAAACGCCATGCTCTACCAACTGAGCTACATCCCTGCCGGCCATTCCCTCCCCTACCCTGGACGACGCTGGGCCAATTGTGCGCCGCCCCATGGGTCTCCCGGTCACGGCCGGCTACGACAGAGCCTGGATTCGAACCAGGATCTCTAGTGGCACAGCTAGCACTGCGATGCAGTGCCTTAGACCACTGCGCCACTCGGGAGACAATACACACTAACACACCTGTAAACACACCTATAGAATACACACTAACACACCTGTAAACCCACCTATAGAATACACACTAACACACCTGTAAACACACCTATAGAATACACACTAACACACCTATAGAATACACACTAACACACCTGTAAACACACCTATAGAATACACACTAACACACCTGTAAACACACCTATAGAATACACACTAACACACCTGTAAACACACCTATAGAATACACAGATACACACCTGTAAACACACCTATAGAATACACAGATACACACCTGTAAACACACCTATAGAATACACACTAACACATCTATAGAATACACACTAACACACCTGTAAACACACCTATAGAATACACACTAACACACCTGTAAACACACCTATAGAATACACACTAACACACCTGTAAACACACCTATAGAATACACAGATACACACCTGTAAACACACCTATAGAATACACAGATACACACCTGTAAACACACCTATAGAATACACACTAACACACCTGTAAACACACCTATAGAATACACAGATACACACTTGTAAACACACCTATAGAATATACACTAACACACCTGTAAACACACCTATAGAATACACAGATACACACCTGTAAACACACCTATAGAATACACACTAACACACCTGTAAACACACCTATAGAATACACAGATACACACCTGTAAACACACCTATAGAATACACACTAACACACCTGTAAACACACCTATAGAATACACAGATACACACCTGTAAACACACCTATAGAATACACACTAACACACCTGTAAACACACCTATAGAATACACAGATACACACCTGTAAACACACCTATAGAATACACACTAACACACCTGTAAACACACCTATAGAATACACAGATACACACCTGTAAACACACCTATAGAATACACACTAACACACCTGTAAACACACCTATAGAATACACAGATACACACCTGTAAACACACCTATAGAATACACACTAACACACCTGTAAACACACCTATAGAATACACACTAACACACCTGTAAACACACCTATAGAATACACACTAACACACCTGTAAACACACCTATAGAATACACAGATACACACCTGTAAACACACCTATAGAATACACACTAACACACCTGTAAACACACCTATAGTATACACACTAACACACCTGTAAACACACCTATAGAATATACACTGATACACTGAGTGGACAAAACATTAGGAAGATTTAGTATGCGAAACTAACTATGCAAGAGATGTTCTTGTAGGATTCTATTGCATTGACAGGCATCACTCAGCCCGTACCCTACAAACTGGTGCAGCATAACCAATCAGAGCTGCAGTGTCCCTATATGCAAATAGACCATTGCCACATATGGATCTGTGCCATTCCTTTGAACTGGACTGTGTTTACAGCATGAGCGATCGTGAGTAGACACGCTTGTTTTGAGATCGAAGTGAGAGCTGCATGTAGCCAGGTGTGCACATTCCATCATATTGTTTGCTAGCGAGTGAGTTATTAGCCCAGTTATAGCAATTTTCTAGTCATCAATGGGGGAGCGGTTGCTTCCTGAAAGAGCACAAAACGTTTCTAGCCATCTTTGAAAAGCGAGTCAGGGTAAAGAGCATTTTTTCTGTCTTAAAGGGGCAGTGTTGTATTTTGAGACAGGCTCGAATAAGCTAAGTACTGTAGCCAATAGACAGAGGGTAGCATAATGTGTCTGATTCTCCATAATAATGCTATGGGAATAATAATGAACTTTATTTTGTAAAGTGGTTTCTTGCTTCAAACAACACAACATTTTCAGTCCCCTCCTTGTCTGAAGGACAAGTGGATAAACAGGTTCATGTCAAGCCCTGCATGTTTTTCCCAAAAGTCACACAGAATGTAGGCCTACACTATGATCAAACAGCCACGCTAGCCTACTTGATCACGGAATGTAGGCCTACATTATGATCAAACAGCCACGCTAGCCTACTTGACCACGGAATGTAGGCCTACATTATGATCAAACAGCCACACTAGCCTACTTGACCACGGAATGTAGGCCTACATTATGATCAAACAGCCACGCTAGCCTACTTGACCACGGAATGTAGGCCTACATTATGATCAAACAGCCATGCTAGCCTACTTGACCACGGAATGTAGGCCTACATTATGATCAAACAGCCACGCTAGCCTACTTGACCATGGAATGTAGGCCTACATTATGATCAAACAGCCACGCTAGCCTACTTTACCACGGAATGTAGGCCTACATTATGACCAAACAGCCACGCTAGCCTACTTGACCACGGAATGTAGGCCTACATTATGATCAAACAGCCACACTAGCCTACTTGACCACGGAATGTAGGCCTACATTATGATCAAACAGCCACACTAGCCTACTTGAACACGGAATGTAGGCCTACATTATGATCAAACAGCCATGCTAGCCTACTTGACCACGGAATGTAGGCCTACATTATGATCAAACAGCCATGCTAGCCTACTTGACCATGGAATGTAGGCCTACATTATGATCAAACAGCCACGCTAGCCTACTTGACCACGCAATGTAGGCCTACATTATGATCAAACAGCCATGCTAGCCTACTTGACCACGGAATGTAGGCCTACATTATGATCAAACAGCCATGCTAGCCTACTTGACCACGGAATGTAGGCCTACATTATGACCAAACAGCCGTGCTAGCCTACTTGACCACGGAATGTAGGCCTACATTACGATCAAACAGCCACACTAGCCTACTTGACCACGGAATGTAGAACTACATTATGATCAAACAGCCACGCTAGCCTACTTGACCAAGGAATGTAGGCCTACATTATGACCAAACAGCCACACTAGCCTACTTGTCCACTGTTATAACTGTAACTGCACAAGTTTGCACTCAGCAGTCCTGAAATTTGCTTCAGTGCCGAAAAACTAAAAGAGGGAACATTGACCTCCACCTGTAGAGAGGTAAGAAGGGTATACTAATGCTCAGAAGGTGTGTGTTTAGTGAACTGCAGCGTGACGCATCAGCGACGTCGTCCCCACAGTGAAGGTTCACCGCTTCCCCAATCAAAAGCCCTGGATTAACACCGAGGTTGCTAAGCTAAAGGACAGGGCTACCGCACACAACCCTGAGGCTACGTCTGAGGACAGGAACAAGGCAACCCCGAGGCTACGTCTGAGGACAGGAACAAGACAACCCTGAGGCTACGTCTGAGGACAGGAACAAGACAACCCTGAGGCTACGTCTGAGGACAGGAACAAGACAACCCTGAGGCTACGTCTGAGGACAGGAACAAGACAACCCTGAGGCTACGTCTGAGGCCAGGAACAAGGCAACCCTGAGGCTACGTCTGAGGACAGGAACAAGACAACCCTGAGGCTACGTCTGAGGACAGGAACAAGGCAACCCTGAGGCAACGTCTGAGGACAGGAACAAGACAACCCTGAGGCTACGTCTGAGGACAGGAACAAGACAACCCTGAGGCTACGTCTGAGGACAGGAACAAGGCAACCCTGAGGCTACGTCTGAGGCCAGGAACAAGGCAACCCTGAGGCTACGTCTGAGGCCAGGAACAAGACAACCCTGAGGCTACGTCTGAGGACAGGAACAAGACAACCCTGAGGCTACGGCTGAGGACAGGAACAAGGCCCGCTATGACCTCCGCAGAGTCATCAAACGAGCAAAAGGACAATATAGGAATAAGGTGGAATCATATTCCACAGGCTCCGACGCCCGCTGCATGTGGCAGGGGCTACAGTCCATTACAGATTACAAAGGAAGACCCAGCCGTGATCTGTCCAACGATGCCTCTCTACCAGACAGTATTACACAGACTCCCACATTACGGATTACAAAGGAAGACCCAGCCGTGATCTGTCCAACGATGCCTCTCTTCCAGACAGTATTACACAGACTCCCACATTACGGATTACAAAGGAAGACCCAGCCGTGATCTGCCCAATGATGCCTCTCTACCAGACAGTATTACACAGACTCCCACATTACGGATTACAAAGGAAGACCCAGCCGTGATCTGCCCAACAATGACTCTCTACCATACCGTATTACACAGACTCCCACATTACGGATTACAAAGGAAGACCCAGCCGTGATCTGCCCAATGATGCCTCTCTACCAGACAGTATTACACAGACTCCCACATTACGGATTACAAAGGAAGACCCAGCCGTGATCTGCCCAACGATGACTCTCTACCATACCGTATTACACAGACTCCCACATTACGGATTACAAAGGAAGACCCAGCCGTGATCTGCCCAACGATGCCTCCCTACCAGACAGTATTACACAGACTCCCACATTACGGATTACAAAGGAAGACCCAGCCGTGATCTGCCCAACGATGCCTCTCTACCAGACAGTATTACACAGACTCCCACATTACGGATTACAAAGGAAGACCCAGCCGTGATCTGTCCAACGATGCCTCCCTACCAGACAGTATTACACAGACTCCCACATTACGGATTACAAAGGAAGACCCAGCCGTGATCTGCCCAACGATGCCTCTCTACCAGACAGTATTACACAGACTCCCACATTACGGATTACAGAGGAAGACCCAGCCGAGATCTGCCCAACGATGCCTCTCTTCCAGACAGTATTACACAGACTCCCACATTACGGATTACAAAGGAAGACCCAGCCGTGATCTGCCCAATGATGCCTCTCTACCAGACAGTATTACACAGACTCCCACATTACGGATTACAAAGGAAGACCCAGCCATGATCTGCCCAACGATGACTCTCTACCATACCGTATTACACAGACTCCCACATTACGGATTACAAAGGAAGACCCAGCCGTGATCTGCCCAATGATGCCTCTCTACCAGACAGTATTACACAGACTCCCACATTACGGATTACAAAGGAAGACCCAGCCGTGATCTGCCCAACGATGACTCTCTACCATACCGTATTACACAGACTCCCACATTACGGATTACAAAGGAAGACCCAGCCGTGATCTGCCCAACGATGCCTCCCTACCAGACAGTATTACACAGACTCCCACATTACGGATTACAAAGGAAGACCCAGCCGTGATCTGCCCAACGATGCCTCTCTACCAGACAGTATTACACAGACTCCCACATTACGGATTACAAAGGAAGACCCAGCCGTGATCTGCCCAACGATGCCTCCCTACCAGACAGTATTACACAGACTCCCACATTACGGATTACAAAGGAAGACCCAGCCGTGATCTGCCCAACGATGCCTCCCTACCAGACAGTATTACACAGACTCCCACATTACGGATTACAAAGGAAGACCCAGCCGTGATCTGCCCAACGATGCCTCTCTACCAGACAGTATTACACAGACTCCCACATTACGGATTACAAAGGAAGACCCAGCCGTGATCTGCCCAACGATGCCTCCCTACCAGACAGTATTACACAGACTCCCACATTACGGATTACAAAGGAAGACCCAGCCGTGATCTGCCCAACGATGCCTCTCTACCAGACAGTATTACACAGACTCCCACATTACGGATTACAGAGGAAGACCCAGCCGTGATCTGCCCAACGATGCCTCTCTTCCAGACAGTATTACACAGACTCCCACATTACGGATTACAAAGGAAGACCCAGCCGTGATCTGCCCAATGATGCCTCTCTACCAGACAGTATTACACAGACTCCCACATTACGGATTACAAAGGAAGACCCAGCCGTGATCTGCCCAACGATGCCTCCCTACCAGACAGTATTACACAGACTCCCACATTACGGATTACAAAGGAAGACCCAGCCGTGATCTGCCCAACGATGCCTCTCTACCAGACAGTATTACACAGACTCCCACATTACGGATTACAAAGGAAGACCCAGCCGTGATCTGCCCAACGATGCCTCTCTACCAGACAAACTCAATGCATTTGATGCTTCTAACAATAACAACACCGTGCCGGGTGTGAGGGTCTCCACCGACCCAGAGGACTGGGTGATCTCGCTCTCCGTTGGCCGACGGTCTTTAAACAGGGGCCCGATGGTATTCCAGGGCCCATTCTCGGCTGGCAGGCATATTCACTCTCTCCGTGGCTCTCCGTGGCCGACGGTCTTTAAACAGGGGCCCGATGGTATTCCAGGGCCCATTCTCGGCTGGCAGGCATATTCACTCTCTCCGTGGCTCTCCGTGGCCGACGGTCTTTAAACAGGGGCCCGATGGTATTCCAGGGCCCATTCTCGGCTGGCAGGCATATTCACTGGTGATTTCATACCTCTCCTTGTCCCAGCGATGGTATTCCAGGGCCCATTCTCAGCTGGCAGGCACATTCACTGGTGATCCCGATGGTATTCCAGGGCCCATTCTCAGCTGGCAGGCATATTCACTGGACATTTTCATACCTCTCCTTGTCCCAGTCTGTAATCCCCACGTCTTAAGATGACCACCATCATTCCTGTTCCCAACAACTCCGAGGTTACCGTCCTGTAGCTTCACTTCTGGAATCAGGAAGTGCTTTGAGAGGCTGGTTATGGCTCGCATCAACTCCATCATCCCAGACACCCTAGACCCACTGCAACAGATCCATAGACGACGCAATCTCTATTGCACTCCACACTGCCCTCACCCACCTACACTACTGGTCAAAAGTTTTAGAACACCGACTCATTCAAGGGTTTTTCTTTATTTTTTACTATTTTCTACATTGTAGAATAATAGTGAAGACATCAAAACTATGAAATAACACATATGAAATCATGTAGTAACCAAAAAAGTGTTACACAAATCAAAATATATTTTATATTTGAGATTCTTCAAATAGCCACCATTTGCCTTGATGACAGCTTTGCACACTCTTGGCATTCTCTCAACCAGCTTCATGAGGTAGTCACCTGGAATGGATTTGAATTAACAGGTGTGCCTTGTTAAAAGTTAATTTGTGGAATTTTAATGAAACTTAATGCATTTGAGCCAATCAGTTGTGGTGTGACAAGGTAGGGGGGATATACAGAAGATAGCCCTATTTGGTAAAAGACCAAGTCCATATTATGGCAAGAACAGCTCAAATAAGCAAAGAGAAACAATAGTGTGTGTGTGTGCGTGTGGCGCGGCAGATTAAACTGTCTCTCATGACGACCGCCACAGGAATGGAAGACCCAGAGTTACCTCTGCTGCAGAGGATAAGTTCATTAGAGTTACCAGCCTCAGAAATTGTAGCCCAAATAAATGCTTCAGAGTTCAAGTAACAGACACATCTCAACATCAACTGTTCAGAGGAGACTGCGTGAATCAGGCCTTCATGGTCGAATTGCTGCAAAGAAACCACTACTAAAGGACACCAATAAGAAGAAGAGACTTGCTTGGGCCAAGAAACATGAGCAATGGACATTAGAACGGTGGAAATCTGTCCTTTGGTCTGGTGTCCAAATTGGAGATTTTTGGTTCCAACTGCCTTGTCTTTGTGAGACGTGGTGTGGGTGAACGGATGATCTCTGCATGTGTATTTCCGACCGTAAAAGCATGGAGGAGGTGGTGTTATGGTGTGGGGGTGCTTTGCTGGTGACACTGTCTGTGATTTATTTAGAATTCAAGGCACACTTAACCAGCATGGCTACCACAGCATTCTGCAGCGATACGCCATCCCACCTGGTTTGGGCCTATTCAGCAGCCTGATGGTCTGGGGGTAGAACCAGCTGACTAGTGGTGTCTATTCAGCAGACTGATGGTCTGGGGGGTAGAACCAGCTGACTAGTGGTGTCTATTCAGCAGACTGATGGTCTGGGGGGTAGAACCAGCTGACTAGTGGTGTCTATTCAGCAGACTGATGGTCTGGGGGGTAGAACCAGCTGACTAGTGGTGTCTATTCAGCAGCCTGATGGTCTGGGGGTAGAACCAGCTGACTAGTGGTGTCTATTCAGCAGACTGATGGTCTGGGGGGTAGAACCAGCTGACTAGTGGTGTCTATTCAGCAGACTGATGGTCTGGGGGGTAGAACCAGCTGACTAGTGGTGTCTATTCAGCAGACTGATGGTCTGGGGGTAGAACCAGCTGACTAGTGGTGTCTATTCAGCAGACTGATGGTCTGGGGGTAGAACCAGCTGACTAGTGGTGTCTATTCAGCAGACTGATGGTCTGGGGGTAGAACCAGCTGACTAGTGGTGTCTATTCAGCAGACTGATGGTCTGGGAGTAGAACCAGCTGACAAGTGGTGTCTATTCAGCAGACTGATGGTCTGGGGGTAGAACCAGCTGACAAGTGGTGTCTATTCAGCAGACTGATGGTCTGGGGGTAGAACCAGCTGACTAGTGGTGTCTATTCAGCAGACTGATGGTCTGGGGGTAGAACCAGCTGACTAGTGGTGTCTATTCAGCAGACTGATGGTCTGGGGGTAGAACCAGCTGACTAGTGGTGTCTATTCAGCAGACTGATGGTCTGGGGGTAGAACCAGCTGACTAGTGGTGTCTATTCAGCAGACTGATGGTCTGGGGGGTAGAACCAGCTGACTAGTGGTGTCTATTCAGCAGACTGATGGTCTGGGGGTAGAACCAGCTGACTAGTGGTGTCTATTCAGCAGACTGATGGTCTGGGGGTAGAACCAGCTGACAAGTGGTGTCTATTCAGCAGACTGATGGTCTGGGGGGTAGAACCAGCTGACTAGTGGTGTCTATTCAGCAGACTGATGGTCTGGGGGTAGAACCAGCTGACTAGTGGTGTCTATTCAGCAGACTGATGGTCTGGGAGTAGAACCAGCTGACTAGTGGTGTCTATTCAGCAGACTGATGGTCTGGGGGTAGAACCAGCTGACAAGTGGTGTCTATTCAGCAGACTGATGGTCTGGGGGTAGAACCAGCTGACTAGTGGTGTCTATTCAGCAGACTGATGGTCTGGGAGTAGAACCAGCTGACTAGTGGTGTCTATTCAGCAGACTGATGGTCTGGGGGTAGAACCAGCTGACTAGTGGTGTCTATTCAGCAGACTGATGGTCTGGGGGTAGAACCAGCTGACTAGTTGTGTCTATTCAGCAGACTGATGGTCTGGGGGTAGAACCAGCTGACTAGTGGTGTCTATTCAGCAGACTGATGGTCTGGGGGTAGAACCAGCTGACTAGTGGTGTCTATTCAGCAGACTGATGGTCTGGGGGTAGAACCAGCTGACTAGTGGTGTCTATTCAGCAGACTGATGGTCTGGGGGTAGAACCAGCTGACTAGTGGTGTCTATTCAGCAGACTGATGGTCTGGGGGTAGAACCAGCTGACTAGTGGTGTCTATTCAGCAGACTGATGGTCTGGGGGTAGAACCAGCTGACTAGTGGTGTCTATTCAGCAGACTGATGGTCTGGGGGTAGAACCAGCTGACTAGTGGTGTCTATTCAGCAGACTGATGGTCTGGGGGTAGAACCAGCTGACTAGTGGTGTCTATTCAGCAGACTGATGGTCTGGGGGTAGAACCAGCTGACTAGTGGTGTCTATTCAGCAGACTGATGGTCTGGGGGTAGAACCAGCTGACAAGTGGTGTCTATTCAGCAGACTGATGGTCTGGGGGTAGAACCAGCTGACTAGTGGTGTCGATTCAGCAGACTGATGGTCTGGGAGTAGAACCAGCTGACTAGTGGTGTCTATTCAGCAGACTGATGGTCTGGGGGTAGAACCAGCTGACTAGTGGTGTCTATTCAGCAGACTGATGGTCTGGGGGTAGAACCAGCTGACTAGTGGTGTCTATTCAGCAGACTGATGGTCTGGGGGTAGAACCAGCTGACTAGTGGTGTCTATTCAGCAGACTGATGGTCTGGGGGTAGAACCAGCTGACTAGTGGTGTCTATTCAGCAGACTGATGGTCTGGGGGGTAGAACCAGCTGACTAGTGGTGTCTATTCAGCAGACTGATGGTCTGGGGGTAGAACCAGCTGACTAGTGGTGTCTATTCAGCAGACTGATGGTCTGGGGGTAGAACCAGCTGACTAGTGGTGTCTATTCAGCAGACTGATGGTCTGGGAGTAGAACCAGCTGACTAGTGGTGTCTATTCAGCAGACTGATGGTCTGGGGGTAGAACCAGCTGACTAGTGGTGTCTATTCAGCAGACTGATGGTCTGGGGGGTAGAACCAGCTGACTAGTGGTGTCTATTCAGCAGACTGATGGTCTGGGGGTAGAACCAGCTGACTAGTGGTGTCTATTCAGCAGACTCATGGTCTGGGGGTAGAACCAGCTGACAAGTGGTGTCTATTCAGCAGACTGATGGTCTGGGGGTAGAACCAGCTGACTAGTGGTGTCTATTCAGCAGACTGATGGTCTGGGAGTAGAACCAGCTGACTAGTGGTGTCTATTCAGCAGACTGATGGTCTGGGGGTAGAACCAGCTGACTAGTGGTGTCTATTCAGCAGACTGATGGTCTGGGGGTAGAACCAGCTGACTAGTGGTGTCTATTCAGCAGACTGATGGTCTGGGGGTAGAACCAGCTGACTAGTGGTGTCTATTCAGCAGACTGATGGTCTGGGGGGTAGAACCAGCTGACTAGTGGTGTCTATTCAGCAGACTGATGGTCTGGGGGTAGAACCAGCTGACTAGTGGTGTCTATTCAGCAGACTGATGGTCTGGGGGTAGAACCAGCTGACTAGTGGTGTCTATTCAGCAGACTGATGGTCTGGGGGTAGAACCAGCTGACTAGTGGTGTCTATTCAGCAGACTGATGGTCTGGGGGTAGAACCAGCTGACAAGTGGTGTCTATTCAGCAGACTGATGGTCTGGGGGTAGAACCAGCTGACTAGTGGTGTCTATTCAGCAGACTGATGGTCTGGGGGTAGAACCTGCTGACTAGTGGTGTCTATTCAGCAGACTGATGGTCTGGGGGTAGAACCAGCTGACTAGTGGTGTCTATTCAGCAGACTGATGGTCTGGGAGTAGAACCAGCTGACTAGTGGTGTCTATTCAGCAGACTGATGGTCTGGGGGGTAGAACCTGCTGACTAGTGGTGTCTATTCAGCAGACTGATGGTCTGGGGGTAGAACCAGCTGACTAGTGGTGTCTATTCAGCAGACTGATGGTCTGGGGGTAGAACCAGCTGACTAGTGGTGTCTATTCAGCAGACTGATGGTCTGGGGGTAGAACCAGCTGACTAGTGGTGTCTATTCAGCAGACTGATGGTCTGGGGGGTAGAACCAGCTGACTAGTGGTGTCTATTCAGCAGACTGATGGTCTGGGGGGTAGAACCAGCTGACTAGTGCTGTCTATTCATCAGACTTATGGTCTGGGGGGTAGAACCAGCTGACTAGTGGTGTCTATTCAGCAGACTGATCGTCTGGGGGTAGAACCAGCTGACTAGTGGTGTCTATTCAGCAGACTGATGGTCTGGGGGTAGAACCAGCTGACTAGTGGTGTCTATTCAGCAGACTGATGGTCTGGGGGAATAGAACCAGCTGACTAGTGGTGTCTATTCAGCAGACTGATGGTCTGGGGGTAGAACCAGCTGACTAGTGGTGTCTATTCAGCAGACTGATGGTCTGGGGGTAGAACCAGCTGACTAGTGGTGTCTATTCAGCAGACTGATGGTCTGGGGGTAGAACCAGCTGACTAGTGGTGTCTATTCAGCAGACTGATGGTCTGGGGGTAGAACCAGCTGACTAGTGGTGTCTATTCAGCAGACTGATGGTCTGGGGGTAGAACCAGCTGACTAGTGGTGTCTATTCAGCAGACTGATGGTCTGGGGGGTAGAACCAGCTGACTAGTCGTGTCTATTCAGCAGACTGATGGTCTGGGGGTAGAACCAGCTGACTAGTGGTGTCTATTCAGCAGACTGATGGTCTGGGGGTAGAACCAGCTGACTAGTGGTGTCTATTCAGCAGACTGATGGTCTGGGGGTAGAACCAGCTGACTAGTGGTGTCTATTCAGCAGACTGATGGTCTGGGGGTAGAACCAGCTGACAAGTGGTGTCTATTCAGCAGACTGATGGTCTGGGGGTAGAACCAGCTGACTAGTGGTGTCTATTCAGTAGACTGATGGTCTGGGGGTAGAACCAGCTGACTAGTGGTGTCTATTCAGCAGACTGATGGTCTGGGGGTAGAACCAGCTGACTAGTGGTGTCTATTCAGCAGACTGATGGTCTGGGG
>NW_028158978.1:0-34579 GCF_964263955.1 Coregonus lavaretus | reverse complement strand
CCAAGGATGAACCAGACTTGTGGAGGTCTACCATTTTTTTTCTGAGGTCTTGGTTGATTTCTTTTGATTTTCCCATGATGTCAAGCAAAGAGGCACTGAGTTTGAAGGTAGGCCTTGAAATACATCCACAGGTACACCTCCAATTGACTCAAATTATGTCAATTAGCCTATCAGAAGCTTCTAAAGCCATGACATAATTTTCTAGAATTTTCCAAGCTGTTTAAAGGCACAGTCAACTTAGTGTATGTAAACTTCTGACCCACTGGAATTGTGATACAGTGAATTATAAGTGAAATAATCTGTCTGTAAACAATTGTTGGAAAGATTACTTGTGTCATGCACAAAGTAGATGTCCTAACCGACTTGCCAAAACTATAGTTTGTTAACAAGAAATTTGTGGAGTGGTTGAAAAACAAGTTTTAATGACTCCAACCTAAGTGTATGTAAACTTCCGACTTCAACTGTACATGTAGCTTCAGTGTGCGACATGTTTACCCGACCTGAGCGTTGATGGTGGCAAGGCCTGCTGGTGTGTTAAATGAACTGTTACAGTGCTATAGGCAAATGAAACAGTAGCACACCTGGTAATTGTAATGCATACAAAACACAAGACAAACAAACATATCTTGATTAGAAACACCTGGCGCTGGTGTTTGAAGAGCGCGTCCTGCGGATGAATTAAGTGATTTCAGACACGACACACACTAACTGATTAATCCTTCAGGTGCCTCTCAAAGTTTCTTGAGAACATTTTGTTGATGAACATAGCGAGGAGCATGTTGCAAACACTTTAGAGCAATACTAATTTGTCTGCACTTAGGAAGGATCTTGACTTCACAAGGATGTATGTAGCTGACTATGTCCAAGGGTCTGGAGAGACAGTTTTAGTTGTCATGGGAACCTGCAGTGAGTGGGCCTCATGTGGCTGTGGGTTCACTAGTATTTTAGGCACTTTGAGATTGCTTGTTTGAGCACGCAATATGGGTGGGGTTTGCAGTTTGGGACTACTTTATTGGTTATTTTGCACAAGCCATGCTCAAATACAAATATCTGAAAAACTTGAAATTATATTTGAACCCGGTCTGGTGGATATTGACTGTGTTGAATGTTTGTGGTGTGGCTGTTGTTCTGTGTCTCCTTCCCTCCTTCTGTCCTTCTCGCCTTCCCTCCTTCCCTCCTTCTCTCCTTCTCTCCTTCCCTCCTTCTCTCCTTCCCTCCTTCCCCTCCTCCCCTCCGTCTCCTCCTTCCCCTCGTTCCCCTCCTTCTCACCTTCCCCTCCTCCCCTCTTTCCCCTCCTTCCCTCCTTCCCTCCTCTCTCATTCCCTCCTTCCCTCCTTCCCTCCTTCCCTCCTTCCCTTCTTCCCTCCTTTCCCTCCTTCCCTCCTTCCCTCCTTCCCCTCCTCCCCTCCTTCTCTCCTCCCCTCCTTCCCCTCCTTCCCTCCTCCCCTCCTTCCTTCCTTCCCCTCCTTTCCTCCTTCTCACCTTCCATCCTTCCCTCCTTCCCTCCTTCCCTTCCTTCCCTCCTTCGGTCCTTCCCTCCTTCCTTCCTTCCCCTCCTTTCCTCCTTCCCTCCTTCGGTCCTTCCCTCCTTCCCTCCTTCCCCTCCTTCCCTCCTTCTCTCCTTCCCCAACTTCTCTCCTTACCCTCCTTTGTCTCCTTCCCCTCCTTCTCTCCTTCCCCTCCTTCCCTCCTTCTTTCCTTCTCTCCTTCCATCTGGCTCTGCTTCATCTGTCTTAATGAAGACGAGGGTCTGCTCCTTTATTCTCATCCCTCTGAGAGTCTACTGAGAAGCTGCAGCAATCAGCCTTAATTTACTGCCTGTTATTTACAGCCTGACTGGGCAATGGATGCTGCATAGCCTGTGTTTGTGTGTGTGTGTGTGTGTGTGTGTGTGTATATTTGTACTTATTATGGATCCCCATTAGCTCTTCCTGGGGTCCAGCAAAATTAAGGCAGTTCATACAATTTTAAAAACATTACAATACATTCACAGATTTCACAACACCCTGTGTGCCCTCAGGCCCCTACTCCACCACTACCACATGTCTACAGTACAAAACTCCATGTGTACGTGTGTGTATAGTGCGTATGTTATCGTGTGTGTGTGTATGCATTTGTCTGCGCCTATGTTTGTGTTGCTTCACAGTCCCCGCTGTTCCATAAGGTGTTTTTTAAATCTAATTGTACTACTTGCATTAGTTACTTGATGTGGAATAGAGTTCCATGTAGTCATGGCTCTATGTAGTACTGTGCGCCTCCCATAGTCTGTTTTGGACTTGGGGACTGTGAAGAGACCTCTTTTGACATGTCTTGTGGAGTATGCATGGGTGAGTGTGTGTGTGTGTGTGTGTGTGTGTGTGTGTGTGTGTGTGTGTGTGTGTGTGTGTGTGTGTGTGTGTGTGTGTGTGTGTGTGTGTGTGAGAGAGAGAGTCTGACACACACTCGAGAGCTCATTGTGATCTGAACAGCACCTCTTGTGGAGAGACGAGGTGTCGAGGTGTACATCTGAAATGGCAATCTATTCCCTAGTACACTACTTAAAGTGGAACTGACAGCGTTTTAACTACCTTGCCGATGTGTATGTGTGCACATTAATCTTTAATTAGCAATTGACTTATCAAGGCCACATTGCCATGGAGAGACGTAAATACACTGCAGTAAAGGGGCCCTCTGATGTACAGGAGAGGTGGGGGGAGGCAGGGGGCGGTGGGGGGAGGCGGGGGGAGGTGGGGGGAGGCAAGGAGAGGTGGGGGGAGGCAGGGGGAGGCAGGGGGAGGTGGGGGGATGCGGGGGGAGGTGGGGGGAGGTGGGGGGAGGCAAGGAGAGGTGGGGGAGGCAAGAGGAGGCAGGGGGAGACAGGGTGGATGGGGTGAGAGGAGGGCATCTGGTCCACATTCACCCAGTGTTTTATAGTTAGATGAGCCCAATTGCTTGTGATTTTCAGGATAACAATTCTATGGGTTTGGAAACATGGAAACAGGCAGAGGGTTAGGGGCCCCACCGCCAGGTGATGGCAGGCAATTAGTGAACTCAATAAATAATACGAGCCATATTGAGACAGAAAATAAATCTGTGTTTAAAACAGGAAGGATATCAGACTCAGTGGAAAGTCACCATGACAAATGCTAATTGCCCCAGAACAGCAGTCAGTCAACCTGTTGAAGAGTACATTTACATGCACACTAATAAATCGATTTTGAACTGATTATGGCAGTAGGTTGAGTATGGCATTAGTCATCTAAACACCTTCCTCTGCTTATCTTAATCGGCGTAAGGTAAAACATCAAAGTAAGCATACGCCGATTAAGACAACTGGTTAACTGAGCAACCTTTTGAATTATTAGGACATGTAAATGCCTTAGTCAGAGTTCCAGCTGTGTATTTGATCTGCTCATGTGCTAACACCCGTAGCGCAAGCTTCCTTCTTTTGCGCGAGTTAAGTCAGTTCGGAAAAACTGAAAGTATGCATCATAGAAATAGGTTTCACATACAAACTTTATAAGTCCGACCTCAGAATCAAATCAAATCAAGCTCAGCGGTCGGCCCTGAGTGTATGGGTGGCGTTGTGGGCGGAGCTGTTGAACTACCATCGCCACCAGGCCAGACACTCCCCCCTGGTGTTTGACAGGCAGGCAGCCGTGGGGCGGTGAAGGGGAACTGACATGAGTGATGACAGTGTTAGTGATGATGAGCTGGGAGACACCGAGAGAGCTGACCCTAATGGACTCCCACTCCATTCTACCCTAGCACACACACAATCACACACACACACAAACGCACACGTTCCACTGTTTAGAGCAGAGGAGACATAGCTTCAACTGACCACAGAGATGAGAGTTGAATGCAACCTGCTGAGTGGCAGCACAGGTAAACCTAAGGATGTAGAATGACCAAGAAAAGAGGCAAGACACTTTGGATGCTGAAAACTATATGTGGGAGGAGTCAGGTAACACATGAAGCAGTATGACAGCTAGTGTTTCTCCCTGTGCTGAGAGCGCCGAAAGGCCTGGTTGGTGAGAGGAGTTTTGTTGTGTAGGAGGAGTTCTGGTGTGAAGGAGGAGTTCTGGTGTGTAGGAGGAGTTTTGTTGTGTAGGAGGAGTTTTGTTGTGTAGGAGGAGTTTTGTTGTGTAGGAGGAGTTCTGGTGTGTAGGAGGAGTTCTGGTGTGTAGGAGGAGTTCTGGTGTGTAGGAGGAGTTCTGGTGTGTAGGAGGAGTTCTGGTGTGTAGGAGGATTTCTGGTGTGTAGGAGGAGTTTTGGTGTGTAGGAGGATTTCTGGTGTGTAGGAGGAGTTCTGGTGTGTAGGAGGAGTGCTGGTGTGTAGGAGGAGTTTTGGTGTGTAGGAGGAGTGCTGGTGTGTAGGAAGAGTTTTGGTGTGTAGGAGGAGTTCTGATGTGTAGGAGGAGTTCTGGTGTACTGCAGCACTGCTCTCTGCTTCTCCTTCTGAAAGAGATGCTACTGCTAGAGGAATGTGTTCAGTGGGCTGGTGAAAATGGCGTATCTCTTGTTTAGGGAACTTGAAACACAATACATCTTAAGTATTGATATGAATAATCAATCAATCAAACAAATGTATTTATAAAGCCCTTTCTTACATCAGCAGATGTGCTTATACAGAAACCCAGCCTAAAACCCCAGACAGCAAGCAATTCAGATGTGGAAAGCACGGTGGTTAGGAAAAACTCCCTAGAAAGGCAGGAACCTAGGAAGAAACCAAGAGAGGAACCAGGCTCTGAGGGGTGGCCAGTCCTCTTCTGGCTGAGGATAAGATAAGCTAGTAATGCCTCAGATTTAAATATTTAACAGTTACATGTTTAACATTTTTGATTAATATGCTTTCGGTACATCAAACATAATGGATAATTTACATTACTGATTACCATTTGGCTTATATTACTCTTGTTAAGCGTTATTATCTAAGTGGAAGTGAAATGTATATGAATGTTTGCAATTAAATTAGGAATGAGCATCTCTCTCTCCAGTTTCTAATGCTATTGGACTTTCAAATAGATTTTGCAATCTCAATAAATTACCTTTACACTTTCTGTGTGTCGACTGGCGTTTCCCCCTGCATTGACGAGGAATTGATTTCGTCTGACAAAAGACTTGGAGTTTTAAAAACCCTTTGTCACGATCTCATTGAAAAGTGCCTCATTATAAAACTAAGGGCCTTCAGAACTGTGTCAGTGTGATTACAGCACAAATAAACTCCTCAACGCCTCATCTCAGCTAGCTGCCTCAAGCGCTGTCTATCCCACCACCAACTCCCATACAGATTATGATCTTAATTTGACCAGTTTCTCACAGCAGGCAAATAATCCTGCAGCAACAGGAAATGTGAATTGTTGTGTAAATTATAATTAATTGACATTTTTGTAGGGGTTGATACAGTTTTACTTAGGGCAAATAAAGTCTGACATTTTAAAGTGGAGATTACAAACTTTAGAAGCCTCTTTCAACCTTGAATACACTAGAAATGTGCATTTCCTGCTGTACAGGACATTTCCTGCAATAACAGGGGGGATCAAATTAAGATCATACGTCTGTATGCACTGTTCAAATGCCTCATATAGTTAGCCGTACTGAAGTCTAAACACTAAGAGCACGTTTGGGAGCAGCAAAACAGTCTAAACACACCCACAGATTCAAGCGCTAGCCAACCACCAACTCCCCACTCACTGTTCAAATCAAATCAAATCAAATTGTATTTGTCACATGCGCCGAATACAACAGATGTAGACCTTACAGTGAAATGCTTACTTACAAGCCCTTAACCAACAATGCAGTTTTAAGAAAAATAAGTGTTAAGTAAAAAATACATAAGTAAACATTTTTATACAAAATTTAAAGAAATAACAAATAATTAAAGAGCAGCAGTAAAATAACAGTAGCGAGGCTATATACAGGGGGTACCGGTACAGAGTCAATGTGCAGGGGCACAGGTTAGTAGAGGTAATTGAGGTAATATGTACATGTAGGTAGAGTTAACGTGACCATGCATAGATAATAAACAGAGAGTAGCAGCAGCGTAAAAGGGGGGGGGGGGGGGGGGGGTCAATGCAAATAGCCGGGTAGCCATTTGATTAGCTGTTCAGGAGTCTTATGGCTTGGGGGAAGAAGCTGTTAAGAAGCATTTTGGACCTAGATTTGGCGCTCCTGTACCGCTTGCCATAGCAGAGAGAACAGTCTATGACTAGGGTGGCTGGAGTCTTTGACCATTTTTAGGGCCTTCCTCTAAGACTGCCTGGTGTAGAGGTCCTGGATGGCAGGAAGCTTGGCCCCAGTGATGTACCGGGCCGTACGCACTACCCTCTGTAGTGCCTTGCGGTCGGAGGCAGAGCAGTTGCCATACCAGGCAGGGATGCAACCAGTCAGGATGCTCTCGATGGTGCAGCTGTATAACGTTTTGAGGATCTGAGGACCCTTGCCAAATCTTTTCAGTCTCCTGAGGGCAAATAGGTTTTGTCGTGCCCTCTTCACGACTGTCTTGGTGTGTTTGGACCATGATAGTTTGTTGGTTATGTGGACACCAAGGAACTTGAATCTCTCAACCTGAGGAGAGGTTGTTATCATGGCACAACACGGCCAGGTCTCTGACCTCCTCCCTGTAGGCTGTCTCATCGTTGTCTGTGATCAGGCCTACCACCGTTGTGTCGTCGGCAAATTTAGTGATGGTGTTGGAGTCGTGCCTGGTCATGCAGTCATGGGTGAAAAGGCAGTACAGGAGGGTACTGAGCACACACCCCTGGGGGGCCCCCGTGTTGAGGATCAGCGTGGCGAATGTGTTGTTACCTACCCTTACCACCTGGGGGCGGCCCGTCAGGAAGTCCAGGATCCAGATGCAGAGGGAGGTGTTTAGTCCCAGGGTCCTTCGCTTAGTGAGAGCTTTGAAGGCACTATGGTGTAGAACACTGAGCTGTAGTCAATGAATAGCACTCTCACGTAGGTGTTCCTTTTGTCCAGGTGGGAAAGGGCAGTGTGGAGTGCAATAGAGATTGCATCATCTGTGGATCTGTTGGGGCGGTATGCAAATTGGAGTGGGTCTAGGGTTTCTGGGATAATTGGGTTGATGTGAGCCATGACCAGCCTTTCAAAGCACTTCATGGCTACAGACGTGAGTGCTACGGGTCTGTAGTAATTTAGGCAGGTTACCTTAGTGTTCTTGGGCACAGGGACTATGGTGGTCTGCTTGAAACATGTTGGTATTACAGACTATTACGGACAGGTTGAAAATGTCAGTGAAGACACTTGGCAGTTGGTCAGCGCATGCACTGAGTATGCATCCTGGTAATCCGTCTGGCCCTGCGGCCTTGTGAATGTTGACCTGTTTAAAGGTCTTACTCACATCGGCTACGGAGAGCGTGATCACACAGTCGTCTGGAACAGCTGATGCTCTCATGCATGCTTCAGTGTTGCTTGCCTCGAAGCGAGCATAGAAGTAATTTAGCTCGTCTGGTAGGCTTGTGTCACTGGGCAGCTAGCGGCTGTGTTTCCCCACTCCCGAGTGGCGCAGCAGTCTAAGGCACTGCATCTCAGTGCTTGAGGTGTCACTACAGACCCCCGGTTCGATTCCAGGCTGTATCAGAACCGGCCGTGATTGGGAGTCCCATAGGGCGGCGCACAATTGGCCCAGTGTCGTCTGGGTTTGGCCGGTGTAGGCCGTCATTGTAAATAAGAATTTGTTCTTAACTGACTTGCCTAGTTAAATAAAGGTAAAATAAAGTAGTCTGTAATAGTTTGCAGGCTCTGCCACATCCGACGAGCGTTGGAGCCGGTGTAGTATGATTCAATCTTTGTCCTGTATTGACGCTTTGCCTGTTTGATGGTTCGTCGGAGGGCATAGCTGGATTTCTTATAAGTCCCTCTCCTTGAAAGCAGCAGCTCTACCCTTTAGCTCATTGCGGAGGTTGCCTGTAATCCATGCCTTCTGGTTGGGGTATGTACGTACGGTCACTGTGGGGATGACGTCATCAATGCACTTATTGATGAAGCCAGTGACTGATGTGGTGTACTCCTCAATGCCATCGTAAGAATCCCAGAACACATTCCAGTCTGTGCTAGCAAAACAGTCCTGTAGCTTAGCATCTGCGTCATCTGACCACTTATTCAGAAGCACACCTCTAGCAGGAGGCTGGGAACTAGTGATTGTAGTGTGGCTAATAATAGCCCATATGTAGTATCTGAACAATTTATAATTTGGCTGAGGTTTGCAAATGGTGTGTTAGATGAACTTTACTCTGCTTTGCTGAAACATCTGGAAAGCATTACTATAGGGGCCCCCTGAAACAGAGGACACTTGGATATGTGGAGGCCAGGGATTGGTCTATCCAAAACACCCATCTTATGTTACATAGGATATATACCAGGTTTTGAACAAAGGACGGGGAGAATAATCATATTTGAGATTGGGTTAGTTGTTCTCCAGATTCTGCAGAAGTCTGTAAATTGATGCTGAA
Source organism: Coregonus lavaretus (assembly GCF_964263955.1). Lineage (NCBI taxonomy): Eukaryota > Metazoa > Chordata > Actinopteri > Salmoniformes > Salmonidae > Coregonus > Coregonus lavaretus. The sequence goes on along the minus strand of NW_028158978.1, from coordinate 26,126 downwards.
ATCTTTGATATAATAAAAGTTATAATCAAGTACAGTGTCAGCGGATTCCTTGTCAACACAGCATATCAGCATCGTTGTCTCGACACCACAATAGCCTGGCATCTCTTGTCTAGACTCTACATATTACCTCAACTACCTCAACTAGCCGGTGCCCCCGCACATTGACTCTGCAACGGTACCCCCCTGTATATATAGCCTCCCTACTGTCACTTTATTTTACTTCTGCTCTTTTTTTTCTCAACACTTTTTTTGTTTTGTTTTTATTTTTACTTTTTCTTGTTTAAAATAAATGCACTGTTGGTTAAGGGCTGTAAGTAAGCATTTCACTGTAATGTCTGCACCTGTTGTATTCGGCGCATGTAACCAATACAATTTGATTTGATTTGATTTGTGGATAGGACGGGGCCTTTAGCAGTGAATGCTACAATGCTAATGTGATATGTGATGCTGTATTCATTAAGCTTATTATCGCTGCCTGCCTTCCTCAGGCCCGGACATGCGAGCCGCCGTGTGTGTGTGTGTGTGTGTGTGTGTGTGTGTGTGTGTGTGTGTGTGTGTCAGCCACCAGCCTGCTGTCAGCGCAGGGCTTATAAGAGGAGCTCCAGGGGGTGACCTGTGGAGTGACACCCAGCGCACTGCCTCACCTCTGGGCCTTTGAGTCCCACTTCCCCCCTGATCCCCCGGATCCCATGGCCTTCCTCAGCATCACTCATCCATCCAGACACACACACACACACACACACAAACAAACACACACCCACCCACACACACTCGCCTCCCCACACACCCTTCTCCGGACCAGAGCAAAGGTAAAGAGTCTGAGGCTGGGAATGGGGATGGTAATGATGGATCCTCCACAGGAAGAACACGTGACGTTGGTACCTCATCTATCAACTAGATATCAGATGGGCAGGAACTGTTCTGCTCTGACTCTGGACTATTCCTCAAAATGTCACCAGCAATGGTGGAGTCTGACATGTTAAGGCTAGGTGTGAGGGGAAAGCGGATGCTGACTGGTCTTCTTGTATGGTTGTATGGTGTAGATAAGAGGATGATTTGTCCTGTCTATTCCTCCGGGTCCTCTCTTATTTCGCTAGTGTTCAAAAGAAAAGAGAAGAGAAGAGTGACAACCTTGTCACCATCCACTAGCTACATAAAAACACCAAACAAATGGGAACATCTGGTGCTTTTCCCTCTTTGGATTAGGACGAAGAAAGAGTTTGTTTGGCGATATTATCATGTGATAAAAGACACAAAGCACATTGTATCCTGAAGGTCACACCTTCCTCTTTGACATTTCCTTTCAGGAAAGCACATTCATTATCAATTGGTTTCAAAGCTGTTTGCAGCACTTTATAGATATCAGTGTATGTATGGTATCAATTGTAGAATGTTATTATCTGACATCTTTGCTTGAGGCTACCAGTGGCTTAACACAACCCACATACTACATCTAACACAACACAGATACGGGTAGGTGAGACTTGGGTCATTGTGTGGATGAATGTGGCAGTCAGTTAGCCCCTCCCCCTCTCGATGAGGTGCTAAAATAGGGATCCTCTCACCTCAAATTGTCAATTTTAATCAGTCCAGAAGATGGCTCCTTGATAATATGCTAATGAATGGTGAGGGTCCTTCTGTCTGGCTAAACACAGCTAATCCACTGAGTGGAGTTGAGGATGCAGACTCACAGCCTCCTGTGTGTGTCCCAGTACCGTGGCTCTTTGTTTTAGATCACGTTCAAGGATAAAGGCCCAGCTGTTGGACCTGTTGTCACACACACACACAGCCATGCGTTTCATTAAATCATAAACAATCCATACTGTCTGGATTTATGCTGAGAATAAAATAGCAAGATAGCTTCTCTGAAATACATAAGTGTAATTTCTGTACAGGCTCATGGCCACTGCTATTAATAATGAGCCTGTCAGAGTCAAAGGAGCAGAAATGTGTTTCTGAAGAACCTTTGATTCATGTTCATTTGGCGCTGTACAACTGAGGAGTGGAAAAACATCCTGAACGAATCCCGGTTCCTGTTGCGTCATGCTGATGGCAGAATCAGGATTTGGCGAAAGTCGATGGACCCATCCTGCCTGGTGTTAACGGTACAGGCTGGTAGCGGTGGTGTACCGCCGTCCAATCTGCAGCAACTGCCATCGCGTCAGCACGGACCAACATCCATGTAAACGTCTCCGACTTGTAGAATCCATGCCCCGATGAATTCAGGCTGTTCTGGAGGCAAAGTGGGGTCCGACCCAGTACTAGACGGGTGTACCTAATAAACTGGCCGAGTCTAACAGACTTCATGGGATCTGCAGTGACTACAGCTACAAATTCCCAATGATTAAAATATCCATAGCCGACTGCATAATTCAACAACTGATTTCATGACAAGAGATAAAACACCCCCTTTTTTCATGATTATTCAAATATTTACTCTAAAAGCGGCAACAGTGGACCATTTTGACCTTCATTTACCATGATTTCTTTGTTAATATAGAGTAATGAAAAAAAATATATATTGACTCACTTTGTAATTTTTAGCACCAAATTTGGCACAGAGGTAGATGTATGTACCCTGAAATAATATACAGTGCCTTCAGAAAGTATTCATACCCCTTGACCTATCCACATTTTGTTGTGTTACAGACGGAATTCAAAAACTGATTAAATAAATAAAAAATCTCACCCATCTACACACAATACCCCATAATGACAAAGTGAAAACATGTTTTTAGACATTTTTGTAAATGTATTGCAAATGAAATACAGAAATATTTCATTTACGTAAGTAGCTCAGTTGGTAGAGCATGGCGCTTGCAACGCCAGGGTTGTGGATTTGTTTCCCACGGGGGGCCAGTATGAAAATGTATGCACTCACTAACTGTAAGTCGCTCTGGATAAGAGCGTCTGCTAAATGACTAAAATGTAAAATGTAAATGTATTCACACCCCTGAGTCAATACATGTTAGAATCAACTTTTGCAGCGATTACAGCTGTGATTCTTTCTGGGTAAGTCTCTAAGAGCTTTGCACACTTGGATTGTACAATATTTGCACATTATTCTTTTTAGAATTCTTCAAGCTCTGTCAAGTTGAATGTTGATCATTGCTAGACAGGCATTTTCAAGTCTTGCCATAGATTTTCAGGCCGATTTAAGTCAAAACTGTAACTAGGCCACGCAGGAACATTCAATGTTTTCTTGGTAAGCAACTCCAATGTATATTTGGCCTTGTGTTTGAGGTTATTGTCCTGCTGAAAGGTGAATTTTTTATTCCATTTTTTTTATCCTAAAAAACTCCCTAGTCCTTGCGATAACAAGCATACCTATAACATGATGCAGCCACCACCATGCTTGAAAATATGAAGAGTGGTACTTGGTGATGTGTTGTGTTGGATTTGCCCCAAACATAACGCTTTGTATTCAGGACATATCACAGCCATTAAACTCTGTAAGTGTTTTAAAGTCACCATTGGCCTCATGGTGAGCGGTTTCCTTTCTCTCCGGCAACTGATTTAGGAAGAACCCCTGTATCTTTGTAGTAACTGGGTGTGTTGTTGATACACCATCCTTAGTGTAATGAATAACTTCACCATTCTCAAAAGGATATTCAATATCTGCTTTTTTTTACCCATCTACCAATAGGTGCCCTTCTTTGCGAGGCATTGGAAAACCTCCCTGGTCTTTGTGGTTGAATCTGTGTTTGAAATTCACTGCTCGACTGAGGGACCTTACAGTTAATTGTATGTGTGGGGTACAGAGATGAGGTAGTCATACAAAAATCATGTTAAATCATGCAACTTATTATGTGACAAAATGTTTACTCCTGAACTTATTTAGGCTTGCCATAACAAAGTGTTTGAAAACTTATTGACTAAAGAGATTTCAGCTTTTCATTTTTTATATATTTTTTCAAATTTCTAAAAACATAATTCCACTTTGAAATTATGTGGTATTGTGTGTAGACCAGTGACACAAAATCTCAGTGTAATACATGTTTTACATTCAGGCTGTAACACAACAAAATGTGGAAAAAGTCAAGGGGTGTGAATACTTTCTGAAGGCACTGTAGTTCAGGAAGGCCTTGACAATGCTCCATGTCACTGCCATTTAGGTAAATAATACTATATGTTGATAGTGGCACATAGCATATAACACTTTGAATGAATAACAGAAAATATTTAAATGACAAGATGCTATGGATGAAATTTATCAAAACATGAAAAACATACAAAAACTTATATCTTGAAACATCAAATTTGACTATAAACTGTGAAATATACATTTGAAATATGCTTATTTTGGGGAATTTAAATAATTTACTTGTGTTACAAAGGGTTAATAAAATACAAATTGTTGCTTCTTGACAGACAGTGTTTCTTTGCAATCATGACCAATTAAGGGTAGAAAATGACCCCAGTTGGCACTTTTAAGATACAAGCAGTGGTGTAAAAAGTACCCAATTGTCATACCTTAATAGAAAGTTACTCAAGTAAAAGTGACAGTCAGCCAGTAAAATACAACTTGAGTAAAAGTCTAAAAGTATTTAGTTTTAAATATACTTAAGTATCAAAAGTATATGTAATTGCTAAAAAATACTTAAGTATCAAAAGTAAAAGTATAAATCATTTAAAATTCCTATTATTTAACAAAGCAGATGGCACAATTGTCTTATATATTTTTTATTTTTGTATAGCCAGGGGCACACTCCAACACTCAGACATTATTTACAAAAGATGCATTTGTGTTTAGTGAGTCCGTCAGACCAGAGGCAGTAGGGGTGACCACGTGTTCTCTTGATAAGTGCGTGAATTTGACTATTTTCCTGTCCTGCTAAGCATTCAAAATGTAATGAGTACTTTTGATGTCAGGGAAAATGTATGGAGTAAAAAGTACATTATTTTATTTCGGAATGTAGTGAAGTAAAAGTAAAAGTTGGCAAAAATATAAATAGTAAAGTAAAGTACAGATACGCCAAAAAATGACTTAAGTAGTACTTTAAAGTATTTTTACTTAAGTACTTTACACCACTGGATACAGGTATGTTAGCGCTTTTAGGTTTAACTATTCAAATATAGAGGAAAATGGCTGTCACTATTATATGTAAACAGGGCTCAGACCTTTTATAGGCCTATGCTATAATGTTTTCTTACAAAGAGAAAAATATGTGCACTTGTGTGTGTCCATAGCACAGTACTTCTCATTTCCCACTTTGGGGTAATGTGATGGGCTGTCACTGTTAAGTACAGTGCCTTCAGAAAGTATTCACACCCCTTGACTTTTTCCCTTGAGTAATTATCTTTTCTCCTTAAGAACATGTTCAAAAGAAACACATCTGATAAATAACTGATCCTAGCCTGGCATTCACTTTCTCCCTCCAATACACAGGTACAGTATTGTAGTTACAGTATTTGTGTTTAATACAGCTCTAGTGAGTATTAGTGATTTTTTTCTTTACATTGTGTAATCAGGAATATTTAATCCCAGTAAGAGATGCATCTCAGAGCCTGTGAATCAGATCCAATCTTCTTTTCACTTCGGTTGTTTCATTGACTGGATAACCTGGAGAGGAGAGTGGTGAGGAGATGGAGAGGAAGAGGGGATGAAAGGAGAGGAGAGGAGAGGAGAGGAGAGGAGAGGAGAGGAGAGGAGAGGAGAGGAGAGGAGAGGAGAGGAGAGGAGAGGAGAGGAGAGGAGAGGAGAGGAGAGGAGAGGGGATGAAAGGAGAGGAGAGGTGAGGAGAGGAGAGGGATGACACCAGATAGTTGAGAGAATGTGACATTCCAGGTGACTACCTCATGAAGCTGGTTGAGAGAATGTGACATTCCAGGTGACTACCTCATGAAGCTGGTTGAGAGAATGTGACATTCCAGGTGACTACCTCATGAAGCTGGTTGAGAGAATGCGCCATTCCAGGTGACTACCTCATGAAGCTGGTTGAGAGAATGCCAAGAGTGTGCAAAGCTGTCGTCAAGGCAAAGGGTGGCTATTTGAAGAATCTCAAATATAAAATATACACTACTCAAAAAAATTAAGGGAACACTAAAATAACACATCCTAGATCTGAATGAATGAAATAATCTTATTAAATACTTTTTTCTTTACATAGTTGAATGTGCTGACAACAAAATCACACAAAAATTATCAATGGAAATCAAATGTATCAACCCATGGAGGTCTGGATTTGGAGTCACCCTCAAAATTAAAGTGGAAAACCACACTACAGGCTGATCCAACTTTGATGTAATGTCCTTAAAACAAGTCAAAATGAGGCTCAGTAGTGTGTGTGGCCTCCACGAGCCTGTATGACCTCCCTACAACGCCTGGGCATGCTCCTGATGAGGTGGCGGATGGTCTCCTGAGGGATCTCCTCCCAGACCTGGACTAAAGCATCCGCCAACTCCTGGACAGTCTGTGGTGCAACGTGGCGTTGGTGGATGGAGCGAGACATGATGTCCCAGATGTGCTCAATTTGGTTCAGGTCTGGGGAACGGGCGGGCCAGTCCATAGCATCAATGCCTTCCTCTTGCAGGAACTGCTGACACACTCCAGCCACATGAGGTCTAGCATTGTCTTGCATTAGGAGGAACCCAGGGCCAACCGCACCAGCATATGGTCTCACAAGGGGTCTGAGGATCTCATCTCGGTACCTAATGGCAGTCAGGCTACCTCTGGCGAGCACATGGAGGGCTGTGCGGCCCCCCAAAGAAATGCCACTCCACACCATGACTGACCCACCGCCAAACCGGTCATGCTGGAGGATGTTGCAGGCAGCAGAACGTTCTCCACGGCGTCTCCAGACTCTGTCACGTCTGTCACGTGCTCAGTGTGAACCTGCTTTCATCTGTGAAGAGCACAGGGCGCCAGTGGCGAATTTGCCAATCTTGGTGTTCTCTGGCAAATGCCAAACGTCCTGCACGGTGTTGGGCTGTAAGCACAACCCCCACCTGTGGACGTCGGGCCCTCATACCACCCTCATGGAGTCTGTTTCTGACCGTTTGAGCAGACACATGCACATTTGTGGCCTTCTGGAGGTCATTTTGCAGGGCTCTGGCAGTGCTCCTCCTCCTCCTCCTTGCACAAAGGCGGAGGTAGCAGTCCTGCTGCTGGGTTGTTGCCCTCCTACGGCCTCCTCCACGTCTCCTGATGTACTGGCCTGTCTCCTGGTAGCGCCTCCATGCTCTGGACACTACGCTGACAGACACAGCAAACCTTCTTGCCACAGCTCGCATTGATGTGCCATCCTGGATGAGCTGCACTACCTGAGCCACTTGTGTGGGTTGTAGACTCCGTCTCATGCTACCACTAGAGTGAAAGCACCGCCAGCATTCAAAAGTGACCAAAACATCAGCCAGGAAGCATAGGAACTGAGAAGTGGTCTGTGGTCACCACCTGCAAAACCAGTCCTTTATTGGGGGTGTCTTGCTAATTGCCTATAATTTCCACCTGTTGTCTATTCCATTTGCACAACAGCATGTGAAATGTATTGTCAATCAGTGTTGCTTCCTAAGTGGACAGTTTGATTTCACAGAAGTGTGATTGACTTGGAGTTACATTGTATTGTTTAAGTGTTCCCTTTATTTTTTTGAGCAGTGTATTTTCATTTGTTTAACACTTTTTTGGTTACTACATGATTCCTTATGTGTTATTTCATAGTTTTTATGTCTTCACTATTATTCTACAATGTAAAAAAATTTAATTATAAAGAAAAACCCTTGAATGAGTAGGTGTGTCCAAACTTTTGACATGTACTGTAAAAGTTCACAGATTTTGCCTGACTCCATCTTTACCTTAAATCGCTCCACTGTGCAGAGAATGAAAGGAGAACAAGGCAACGGCAAACATGTCATAAATAAAAAAGTTTACCAGTTTCATTTAAGGACCAAAAGATTGACAGCCGTCCCCATATAGATTGCAAAATAGTTGGGAAGAGATTTTCGACGTACCGATTCCATGGCATAGTGTTTATGAACTGATACGCAAAATGACGCCGGATTCAAAACTTAGAATTTTTCAATTTAAATTATTATATAAAATTCTTGCTACCGATAGAATGTTATTTGAATGGGGGATACAATCTTCCCAGCTCTGCAGATTTGGCTGTGAAGAGACATAATCATTAGATCATTTGTTTTGGTACTGTCAATTTGTAGCTTGTTTCTGGACACAGGTCCAGGAATGGCTGAAGGATTGCAATATTTGCATGGAGCTGACCCTGCAGATAGCACTACTGGGTGATCTGAAAAGTCATAGTCAATCGATCAATAATATAATAATACTTTTAGCAAAAATGTTTATTTTCAATTCACAAACTGTAGAAACAATGAGAATAGAAAGGTTCAGAACTTTTGTAAAACATCACAGTACAGTTGAAAAATATATGGCAAATATAAATCCAATATGGATGGTGTTAAGAGATAGATGGGAGGTGTTGAATAGAGTTGAAGGATGGGACTAATAACAACAACTAATAACAACAAGATAACTAGTGTAAGACATGCTGTGTCCATAATAAGTATATAGGTTAGATATAGTGAGCTTTTGTGAAAGAGCACAGTTAGAAAGATATGGCATATAGAAGCATACCAGATGGAAGTTCAGGAGTAAAAACAAACAAAATATAATTATAATTATAAATAAAATGTATATAGTATGTATAAGAATGAAGAAGAGGCCTAAGCATTGGTGTTCACTAGTTTACTCCAATTAGGGAAGGGATGGTGGGGTTGTAAAGTAATAAAGGGAAATATATATTTTTTTAAAGGATATGTACAGTGGGGAGAACAAGTATTTGATACACTGACGATTTTGCAGGTTTTCCTACTTACAAAGCATGTAGAGGTTTGTCATTTTTATCATAGGTACACTTCAACTGTGAGAGACGGAATCTAAAACAAAAATCCAGAAAATCACATTGTATGATTTTTAAGTAATTAATTTGCATTTTATTGCATGACATAAGTATTTGATCACCTACCAACCAGTAAGAATTCCGGCTCTCACAGACCTGTTAGTTTTTCTTTAAGAAGCCCTCCTGTTCTCCTCTCATTACCTGTATTAACTGCACCTGTTTGAACTCGTTACCTGTATAAAAGACACTTGTCCACACATTCAATCAAACAGACTCCAACCTCTCCACAATGGCCAAGACCAGAGAGCTGTATAAGGACATCAGAGATAAAATTGTAGACCTGCACAAGGCTGGGATGGGCTACAGGACAATAGGCAAGCAGCTTGGTGAGAAGGCAACAACTGTTGGCGCAATTATTAGAAAATGGAAGAAGTTCAAGATGACGGTCAATCACCCTCGGTCTGGGGCTCCATGCAAGATCTCACCTCGTGGGGCATCAATGATCATGAGGAAGGTGATGGATCAGCCCAGAACTACACGGCAGGACCTGGTCAATGACCTGAAGAGAGCTGGGACCACAGTCTCAAAGAAAACCATTAGTAACACACTACGCCGTCATGGATTAAAATCCTGCAGCGCATGCAAGGTCCCCCTGCTCAAGCCAGCGCATGTCCAGGCCCGTCTGAAGTTTGCCAATGACCATCTGGATGATCCAGAGGAGGAATGGGAGAAGGTCATGTGGTCTGATGAGACAAAAATAGAGCTTTTTGGTCTAAACTCCATTCGCCGTGTTTGGAGGAAGAAGAAGGATGATTACAACCCCAAGAACACCATCCCAACCGTGAAGCATGGAGGTGGAAACATCATTCTTTGGGGATGCTTTTCTGCAAAGGGGACAGGACGACTGCACCGTATTGAGGGGAGGATGGATGGGGCCATGTATCGCGAGATCTTGGCCAACAACCTCCTTCCCTCAGTAAGAGCATTGAAGATGGGTTGTGGCTGGGTCTTCCAGCATGACAACGACCCGAAACACACAGCCAGGGCAACTAAGGAGTGGCTCCGTAAGAAGCATCTCAAGGTCCTGGAGTGGCCTAGCCAGTCTCCAGACCTGAACCCAATAGAAAATCTTTGGAGGGAGCTGAAAGTCCGTATTGCCCAGCGACAGCCCCGAAACCTGAAGGATCTGGAGAAGGTCTGTATGGAGGAGTGGGCCAAAATCCCTGCTGCAGTGTGTGCAAACCTGGTCAAGACCTTCAGGAAACGTATGATCTCTGTAATTGCAAACAAAGGTTTCTGTACCAAATATTAAGTTCTGATTTTCTGATGGATCAAATACTTATGTCTTGCAATAAAATGCAAATGAATTACTTAAAAATCATACAATGTGATTTTCTGGATTTTTGTTTTAGATTCCGTCTCTCACAGTTGAAGTTTACCTATGATAAAAATTACAGACCTCTACATGCTTTGTAAGTAGTAAAACCTGCAAAATCGGCAGTGTATCAAATACTTGTTCTCCCCACTGTATGTATGTATATGCGTATATGTATGTATGTGTATATATATATATATATATATATATGCGAGAAAAAAAACATGGGGGATTGGAAGTGATGCAGACAATTACATTGATGGAAGTTACAATCTATCTGCAATATTAAAGCTGATCTACCCCCTAAAGAAAATAAAAAAACATGTCGTCCCCCACAAATGATGCACATCCACATTAATGTTTATTGGTCAATAGCGGACATGTTGTTTTAGGTACTAGTCTGGAAAATATTGTCCATAGCTGTCACATATTAAGTTTGGTGCAGATCGGTCATTCGGTGCCAGAAGAGTAGCGTTTTAAGTGTTTAACAAATATATAAACAATTACAGAAAATCCATCATGGCAGACCTTAAGGGTCCCTGAGACAAATTTGGAACTTGTGAGGAGAGGGACCTATGTACCGAATTTCATGACTTTAGGTCAAACGGGGTGAGGGGCGTGACCTTTTGTAAATGCCGGATGGCAAGACACATCATACACCCAAGTTTCGTAAAAGTCTGGCCAGTGCTGTCTGAAATATTGCGTGTGAATAACATTCGAACACATTAACGTACTAACGGACGGAGACAGATTGTCACGACTTCCGCCGAGGCCGCCTCTCCTCCTTGTTCGGGCAGGTTTCGGCGTTCGTCGTCACCGGCTTAATAGCTACTGCCGATCCCATTCTCATCACTCCACTTGTCATGTCTTGTCTTGTCAATCACACACACCTAGTGCTCATTCCCCTAATTAGTATGTGTATAAGTGTTCCCTCTGTTCCCTTGTCTTTGTGAGTGATTGTTTCATTGTGAGAGCGAGGAGCTCGGTTGAGCTACTCTTCAATTTGTTATTGCCAAGGTGGAATATTTCCCTTGTGATAGTTTCGTTTTGACGCTGGGTGCGTTTTATTTATGTAAATGGCATAAACTCTGGACTTCTGTGTTTTACCTCCTGTGCCTGACTCCTTCATTCACACCTCGTCACACAGATCAATAGTCCCCTCCCCGGAATCTGCCTGTGAAGGAGATTGATTACATTTATGATAATTATTCTGAGATAATGTCCCCTCTTTTTAATCGTGTTCATTGCATTGTGTTCCCCAGTCTGTACATGTTAAAGATTATCACAGGCGACTCCATCATTGTCTCATTGTAAATGCTGTCCTCCTAATTGGGAACAGCTCGACTATTCATTGGGAGTTGGGTGCTTGATCATTGATCTTGTTCACTGCTATGAGTCTGTCTTTTGGAGATTAAGTTGTTCCGCAACATCCTGTTTTTCTTCACATCGAGTTTAATGGGCTTCCTGGAGTTTATTTCAAGTTCAAGTTTCAAGTTTTATTAGTCATATGTACGGGATACGTGTGGTATACATCATCCAATGAAATGCTTACTTACAGGTTCCTTCTGGACAATGCAACAACAATAAGAAATAATAAAAGATAAGAATATGAACATAAAGTCAATGGCAGTAGACTATAATAAACATTTTAGCATCAGTATAATACAGGAAGGAACAATTTATAGTCCAATATTTACACGTGTTTTGGGGAAGGGAGGATGGGGGGCAGTGTATAAACTGAGCAGTATAATAAGTTGTGATGTGTGTGTGTGTAGCATGAATGTATATGTGTGTGTGTGTGTGTACAGTGTATAAACTGAGCAGTATAATAAGAGTCTGTTCGGAAGTATGAGTCAGAAATGAATACCTACCAAGTGCAGGTATTATTATTTTTAGTGTCCAACTTCACATTCTATGACACATTGCGGAGAACGATTCAGCTGTGGCCTTGGTCTTCCATGAGCTGTGGAGTATCTAACCTCTTATTTGCTCATCGAAGATAAGAGAGAGGCCATAGAGTCTTCTTTACTCCAGCAGTTACCTGACACTTAATCAGACCACTGCCATTTTCCTGTCAGACACACTTCACCTCCCCTTCCTTTCCTCAGTCATTTCCAGGTCCTGAATTAAGATTAAAGAATGAGGTGAAGGCGCTGGTGGAGGAGACCCACACACAGCCCTGGTCATGACTTGGACTGACTTCCTGTGAATGGGATATCAGAGCCCTCTCAGTAACCCTGGCCTATTGTTCTCTCTGGGGTGAGTAGGATTGACCTGTTGGCTGTTAGTCCTCAGGGTGATCTGGACTTTACTGCCCTTCCCTCTTGTCAGGCTCTATAGTGGTTGATGACCTTTGTGAGGGGACACTATTTGCACTATTTGGCCTCTCTACAAAGTGTTTTAAAATAGCATCCTCAAGCAAAAGATGGATGCAATTACACGCCATATGTGTATCGTGAGGATAAATATTTTTCAAGCGCAGTTTTTCTAAATATAGTTCATGTTTCTTTCTCTCTCTCTTTCTCTGTCGTCTGTTTCTCTCTCTCTCTGTTTTTTCTTTCTTCCTTCATTTTCTCTCTCTCTCTTTCCCTTTCTCTGTGTCTCTCTCTCTCTCTGAAATGTCTCTCTTTCCCTCTCTCTGTGTCTCTCTCTCTCTCTGAAATGTCTCTCTTTCCCTCTCTCTGTGTCTCTCTCTCTCTGAAATGTCTCTCTTTCCCTCTCTCTGTGTGTCTCTCTCTCTCTGAAATGTCTTTCTTTCCCTCTCTCTGTGTCTCTCTCTCTCTGAAATGTATTTATTTATTTCTCCATTCTCCCCCTTTTCATCTACCATGCATACAGGGCCTTTTAGCTCTCTGCCTCACACAGCTCCCAATTACCCACATAACAGGCAGATCAATGGCCAACCGCGGGGGTCCTGAGTGACCCGTCAAACTCCCCCCGTTCATTATGTTGGATCTTCTGACCCCTTGCCTCATTCCCCCTTTTCTCCCTCTTTCTTGATGAGCTGTATGCTGCCATGGCAACCATGTGACAGACGGGGGGATGGGATGTGTGTGTCTGTCTGTGTGTGTGTGTGTGTGTTGGGGGGGCTGGCGAGGAATCGGACGAGCCGCCTTTGTTATGTGCGAAGTTGCGTCTGGCATTATGTAAATAGTACTTATCCCATGCTAATTGCCTCCACTGCTTAAAGTGCCAGAAAGGAAGGAAGGAAGTGCATATTAATAATGTGTAGGAAAGAAGCTTTAAAATCCTCCCTGGTTGGTTGTGAATAAGACATGGATGGGGCTGGCATCCCATACCACAGCAGGTGCTGTCTGGCTGCCTGCTACATGTATTTTATTTTCAACCATAGTTCTGGGACTACCACCCAAATATTCACTCAGTGTTTGTGAGGGGAGAGAGTTCCTTGGGCAACAATACAGATTTTAATGGAAACATTTTGGTACCAATTTTAAAATGTGCTTTATTCAAACACAGCTCTGGGGCTATAGCCTCCATTCAGTGTTGGAGAGGGAAGATCGTTTTTTGGGAAGCAGCACAGAATTGAATGCATACATTTTGGTGTCGTCTTTTGCTACAACAACATTGGCATTGTGCACTATATTGGACTATATATACAGTACTACACTATATTGGACTATATATACAGTACTACACTATATTGGACTATATATACAGTACTACACTATATTGGACTATATATACAGTACTACACTATATTGGACTATATATACAGTACTACACTATATTGGACTATATATACAGTACTACACTATATTGGACTATATATACAGTACTACACTATATTGGACTATATATACATTACTACACTATATTGGACTATATATACAGTACTACACTATATTGGACTATATATACAGTACTACACTATATTGGACTATATATATACAGTACTACACTATATTGGACTATATATACAGTACTACACTATATTGGACTATATATACAGTACTACACTATATTGGACTATATATACAGTACTACACTATATTGGACTATATATACAGTACTACACTATATTGGACTATATATACAGTACTACACTATATTGGACTATATAACTATATTGGACTATATATACAGTACTACACTATATTGGACTATATAACTATATTGGACTATATATACAGTACTACACCATATTGGACTATATATACAGTACTACACTATATTGGACTATATAACTATATTGGACTATATATACAGTACTACACTATATTGGACTATATACTATATTGGACTATATATACAGTACTACACTATATTGGACTATATAACTATATTGGACTATATATACAGTACTACACTATATTGAACTATATATGACTGTCATTCAAACTTTGGGAAAGCCATTTACTGCACAAGCCACTAATCTCTTTTCTCCTTACTCCTCTGTTTTCTCCTTACTCCTCTCCTTACTCCTCTGTTTCCTCCTTACTCCTCTGTTTTCTCCTTACTCCTCTCCTTACTCCTCTGTTTTCTCCTTACTCCTCTCCTTACTCCTGTGTTTTCTCCTTACTCCTCTGTTTTCTCCTTACTCCTCTGTTTTCTCCTTACTCCTCTGTTTTCTCCTTACTCCTCTCCTTACTCCTCTGTTTTCTCCTTACTCCTCTGTTTTCTCCTTACTCCTCTGTTTTCTCCTTACTCCTCTCCTTACTCCTCTGTTTTCTCCTTACTCCTCTGTTTTCTCCTTACTCCTCTCCTTACTCCTCTGTTTTCTCCTTACTCCTCTGTTTTCTCCTTACTCCTCTCCTTACTCCTCTGTTTTCTCCTTACTCCTCTGTTTTCTCCTTACTCCTCTGTTTTCTCCTTACTCCTCTCCTTACTCCTCTGTTTCCTCCTTACTCCTCTGTTTTCTCCTTACTCCTCTCCTTACTCCTCTGTTTTCTCCTTACTCCTCTCCTTACTCCTCTGTTTTCTCCTTACTCCTCTGTTTTCTCCTTACTCCTCTGTTTTCTCCTTACTCCTCTGTTTTCTCCTTACTCCTCTCCTTACTCCTCTGTTTTCTCCTTACTCCTCTGTTTTCTCCTTACTCCTCTCCTTACTCCTCTGTTTTCTCCTTATTCCTCTCCTTACTCCTCTGTTTTCTCCTTACTCCTCTCCTTACTCCTCTGTTTTCTCCTTACTCCTCTGTTTTCTCCTTACTCCTCTGTTTTCTCCTTACTCCTCTGTTTTCTCCTTACTCCTCTCCTTACTCCTCTCCTTACTCCTCTGTTTTCTCCTTACTCCTCTGTTTTTCTCCTTACTCCTCTGTTTTCTCCTTACTCCTCTCCTTACTCCTCTCCTTACTCCTCTGTTTTCTCCTTACTCCTCTGTTTTCTCCTTACTCCTCTCCTTACTCCTCTCCTTACTCCTCTGTTTTCTCCTTACTCCTCTCCTTACTCCTCTGTTTTCTCCTTACTCCTCTGTTTTACTTCTCTTTTTTGAAGACACAGCAGAGAAGAGGTGTTCCATGATAGTGCCCTCTCTTCCTAGTTTTACACAGTCAGCAAACGGTTGGCACCATTACTTTCTTACTACTTCTTTCTACACCAAGCCACCTGGTAGTTTTGCTGATTTGTAAAACCTATAGCTACAGCCGTTATCACTCATCACCAAGGAGGCTGTACAGCCATTATTTAGTCATTTACCCAAGTGGCGCAGGCTCCGTACTTCGATATCCTCCCTATCTTTTAGATTCAAACACATTTTAAAGATAGTAAGACATGGAATTTAAAGCTGAGGAATTTACAGTATCTATACTGAACAAAAATTTAAACGCAGCATGTAAAGTGATGGACCCATGTTTCATGAGCTGAAATAAAAGATCCTAGACATTTTCCATACGCACAAAAATATTATTTCTCTCACATTTTGTGCACGAATTTGTTTAAATCCCTGTTAGTGAGCATTTCTCCTTTGCCAAGATAATCCATCCACCTGACAGGTGTGGCATATCAATAAGCTGATTAAACAGCATGATCATTACACAGGTGCACCTCGTGCTGGGGACAATTAAAGGCCACTCTAAAATGTGCAGTTTTGTCACACAACACAATGCCACAGATGTCTCAAGTTTTGAGGGAGTTGGCATACTGACTGCAGGAATGTCTACCAGAGCTGTAGCCAGATAATTGAATGTTATTTTCTCTACCATAAGCCGCCTCCAACGTTGTTTAAGAGAATTTGGCAGTATGTCTAACCGGCCTCACAACCACAGACCACGTGTAACCACGCCAGCCTAGGACCTCCACATCCAGCTTCTTCACCTGCGGGATCGTCTGAGACCAGCCAACCGGACAGCTGATGAAACTGAGTATTTCTGTCTGTAATAAAGCTCTTTTGTGGGGAAAAACTCATTCTGATTGGCTGGGCCTGGCTCCCCAGTGGCTGGACCTGGCTCACCAGTGGGTTGGCCTTTGCGTACCCAGGCCCACCCTTGGCTGCGCCCCTGCCCAGTCATGTGAACTCCATGGATTAGGACCTAATGAATGTATTTCAATTGACTGATTTCCTTATGTGAACTGTAACTCAGTAAAATCTTTGAAATTGTTGTATTTTGCGTTTACAGTATATTGTTCAGTGTACATAGTGTCATTAACCTTGGAACACACACACACCATGTTTAGAATGAATCCACAGCAGTAGAAGTTCTTAACCCATCTGAAATAGGATACTGTAATTAAGCTCCCTGTATTTGGTGATAATCTGTCAGTGATGAAGATTCAATCGTTTATTGATCTAATTTCAGGTTGAAGTGGCAGTAAGCTGCTGAACATGGGGGATATTATGTTTGCTTCCTAAATGACACCCTATTCCCCTATTTAGTGCACTACTTTTGACCAGCGTCCAAAGGTGATCCAAAGCGTTCTGAGGTGCTGCTGGGCTCTGGTCAAAAGTAATGCACCATGTAGGGAATAGGGTGCCATTTGGGATGCAGCTTGTGTGCCCAGCAGCACCTCATCAGCCCTACGTCCAACAATACAGGATCTGGATACACCTATATGTACTGTGTGTGAAGGACAAATGGGTTCTCATGCACTACACACTGTTAGCTCAGCTGTGTGTGTGTGTGTGTGTGTGTGTGTGTGTGTGTGTGTGTGTGTGTGTGTGTGTGTGTGTGTGTGTGTGTGTGTGTGTGTAAGTGTTTGTGTGTGTGTCTGTGTGTCTGTCTATCTGACCAGACCGGGAGAATCGCCTCCAGGCTCTCTGTGTATTACATTAACCCAGCAGCAGTGACCCCAAAGCAGCCTGCCAGAGACCAGCAGTGGGCCTCCCTCCATCACCTCCAGCCTAGAGCAAGAACGAATTATGGATGGTTGTTATGGATAGTGTCTTTATAAAGATCACTGCACAATCCATTCAAATTCACTGAGCTTTCTTTACCTATTGTTTAGTGCTAGTTTTTGACATTGAACATAGGTCAGAGCTGGATAGATAGCCTTTTTGTAATGGGTATATATAAAATGCATAATAATGGCTATATACACTACCAGTCAAAAGTTTGGACACACCTACTCATTCAAGGGTTTTTCTTTATTTTTACTATTTTCTACATTGTAGAATAATAGTGAAGACATCAAAACTATTAAATAACACATATGGAATCATGCAGTAACCAAAAAAGTGTTAAACAAATCGAAATATATTTTATATTTTATATTCTTCAAAGTAGCCACCCTTTGCCTTGATGACAGCTTTGCACACTCATGGCATTCTCTCAACCAGCTTCATGAGGTAGTCACCTGGAATGCATTTCAATTAACAGGTGTGCCTTGTTAAAAGTTCATTTGTGGAATTTCAAATCTCAAATCTCAAATATATTTTGATTTGTTTAACACTATATTATTAATTATTATATAATTATTATATATACAGTGGCTTGCGAAAGTATTCACCCCCCTTGCCATTTTTCCTATTTTGTTGCCTTACAACCTGGAATTAAAATTGATTTTTTTAGGGTTTGTATAATTTGATTTACACCACCTTGAAGATGCAAAATATTTTTTATTGTGAAACAAACAAGAAATAAGACAAAAAAACAGAACTTGAGTGTGCATAACTATTCACCCCTCCAAAGTCAATACTTTGTAGAGCCACCTTTTGCAGCAATTACAGCTGCAAGTCTCTTGGGGTATGTCTCTATAAGCTTGGTACATCTAGCCACTGGGATTGTTGCCCATTCTTCAATGCAAAACTGCTCCAGCTCCTTCAAGTTGAATGGGTTCCGCTGGTGTACAGCAATCTTTAAGTCATACTTACAAAGCATGTAGAGGTATGTACTTTTTATCATAGGTACACTTCAACTGTGAGAGACGGAATCTAAAACAAAAATCCAGAAAATCACATTGTATGATTTTTAAGTAATTAATTTGCATTTTATTGCATGACATAAGTATTTGATCACCTACCAACCAGTAAGAATTCCGGCTCTCACAGACCTGTTAGTTTTTCTTTAAGAAGCCCTCCTGCTTTGTAAGTAGGAAAACCTGCAAAATCGGCAGTGTATCAAATACTTGTTCTCCCCACTGTATGCACACACCACTTTTCCGTTATTATTTTTTTAAACTTTTTTTAAACAAGTTATTTTTTTTCATTTCACTTCACCAATTTGGACTTTTTTGTGTATGTCCATTACATGAAATAAAAATAAATCTGTATCTCAGGGACTTGCTGAGGTGGTTAGGGCTGTATCTCAGGGACTAGTTGAGGTGGTTAGGGCTGTATCTCAGGGACTAGTTGAGGTGGTTAGGGCTGTATCTCAGGGACTAGTTGAGGTGGTTAGGGCTGTAACTCAGGGACTTGCTGAGGTGGTTAGGGCTGTATCTCAGGGACTAATTGAGGTGGTTAGGGCTGTATCTCAGGGACTAGTTGAGGTGGTTGGGGCTGTATCTCAGGGACTAGTTGAGGTGGTTAGGGCTGTAGCTCAGGGACTAGTTGAGGTGGTTGGTGCTGTATCTCAGGGACTAGCTGAGGTGGCGCAGTGGCGCAGTGGTCTAAGGCACTGCATCGCAGTGCTAACTGTGCCACTAGAGATCCTGGTTCGAATCCAGCCTCTGTCGCAGCCGGCCGCGACCGGGAGACTCATGGGTGGCGCACAATTGGCCCAGCGTCGTCCAGGGTAGGGGAGGGAATGGCCGGCAGGGATGTAGCTCAGTTGATAGAGCATGGTGTTTGCAACGCCAGGGTTGTGGGTTCGATTCCCACGGGGGGCCAGTATAAAAAATAAAAAAAACATATATATATATATATATATGTATTCACTAACTGTAAGTCGCTCTGGATAAGCGCGTCTGCTAAATGACTAAAATGTAAAAATGTAAAAATGTTAGGGCTGTAGCTCAGGGACTAGTTGAGGTGGTTAGGCCTGTATCTCAGGGACTAGTTGAGGTGGTTAGGCCTGTATCTCAGGGACTAGTTGAGGTGGTTAGGGCTGTATCTCAGGGACTAGTTGAGGTGGTTAGGGCTGTATCTCAGGGACTAGCTGAGGTGGTTAGGGCTGTATCTCAGGGACTAGTTGAGGTGGTTAGGGCTGTATCTCAGGGACTAGCTGACACACACACAGACACACAGACACACACACACACACAGACACACACACACACTTCTCCGAGATGGGGTAGAGAGCAGGGGAGCAGTCACATTCACTTGACAATCACAGGCCAGCATAGAGAATTACCTCTGGGGAAGCAGGAGGGGGTTTAATAACATTTCTCAATTGACTGTTCCTTTTTTCACCTCATTTTATTTATGAAAATGTAAATTGAATCCGCGGAGCAGCTAACAGACAGGAGCTCCTAACCCTAACAATGTGTTTGTTGGGAGTCAAGCAGCCTCATCTAGTCTAGCGTCACACAATAGTTGGCAGCCCTGAGACTTGTACCCTGTCTCTCTCTCTCTCTCTCTCTCTGTCACTCTCTCCATTTCTGTCTGCCTCTCTCTTTCTGTCTCTGCCTCTCTCTCTCTCTCAATTCAATGGGGCTTTATAAGGCTATTTCTATCTCTCTCTGTGTTTCTGTCTCTCCCTCTCTCCGTTAGCCTACCTTTTCATTGTGTAGTGAATCCTATTGTTGTCTAGCCCAGTTGGGAAGGCACAGACAGAGACTGTGTGAGGTTTATCTAAACAACGGCTTGTCCCGTTTTGTCATGAGTGGCTGACATAATCAATCACACACACACACACACACACACACACACACACACACACACACACACACACACACACACACAGTTTTTTCTATTAGCACTATGTGGCTTCACGGTGTTGTCCTGCGGTTGTAGTCTGCCTATCTGTGGAGCACAGCTATATAGACTCTCACCCTTCCTCATCTCTTCTGGTGGGTGGGTAAACTCCTCCATCCCATGCCGCTCTAGCTCTATCTACACACAGCTAGCCCTGTCCTATGGCTCTGGGGCCGCCTCACATTTACATTTTAGTCATTTAGCAGACGCTCTTATCCAGAGCGACTTACAGGAGCAATTAGGGTTAAGTGCCTTGCTCAATGGCACATCGACAGATTTTTCACCTAGGCGGCTCAGGGATTAGAACCAGCGACCTTTCGGTTACTGGCACAACGCTCTTAACCACTAAGCTACCTGCCGCCCCTTCTCTCTAATAATTAGGGTTGGGAATTGCCAGGGATCTTACGATACAATATTGTACGGATACTTAGGTGCCGATACGATTCCATGTTCCAAACAAATTGCTCACCAAATTGCTCATCTGCTGCAGAGAGACAAGAGGGCCATGAGAAAACAACTAGCGCTAGTTCATGTTGACTACCTTTTTTTATTTATTGCAGGTAGCACATAAAAATATTTAGAAGCATAAAACTTTAGAGCTCTGGCCGGCTCACCTGGGGGGTGGGGTGTTGGAACAGCCATGTAATCTCACCTGTTCCTACGGGGCTTGGGGTTTGATGGAACAGCCGTGAATGACCTACATGTTACACTCGCTCTCTCTCTCCGTCTCTCTCTCTCTCTCCTCATCTCTCTGTCTGTCTGGTTCCTGCATACGCTTAATACAACCCAGAAGGATGCCACTCAAACTGAACCAGCAGGAGAGAGGAGACGTTACACAGCAGAGATATCATATGAGTGAGTTAGAAACGGTGGTGATGGAACAAGCGTTGTGTTGAGTGCACCACTCAAGGTTGCAAGGTACAAGGTTACAATGTACAAGGATACAATGTACAAGGTTGCAATGTACAAGGTTACAATGTACAATGTTGCAATGTACAAGGTTACAATGTACAAGGTTACAATGTACAAGGATACAATGTACAAGGTTGCAATGTACAAGGTTACAATGTACAAGGTTACAATGTACAAGGATACAATGTACAAGGTTGCAATGTACAAGGTTACAATGTACAAGGTTATAATGTACAAGGTTACAATGTACAAGGTTACAATGTACAAGGATACAATGTACAAGGTTGCAATGTACAAGGTTACAATGTACAAGGTTACAATGTACAATGTTGCAATGTACAAGGTTACAATGTACAAGGTTATAATGTACAAGGTTACAATGTACAAGGTTACAATGTACAAGGTTGCAATGTACAAGGTTACAATGTACAATGTTACAATGTACAAGGTCACATACAGTACAAGGTTACAATGTACAAGGTTACAATGTACAAGGTTACAATGTACAATGTTGCAATGTACAAGGTTACAATGTACAAGGTTATAATGTACAAGGTTACAATGTACAAGGTTGCAATGTACAAGGTTACAATGTACAAGGTTACAATGTACAAGGTTACAATGTACAAGGTTACAATGTACAAGGTTACATACAGTACAAGGGTAAACTGCTGTATTTACTAACAGAGGAAAGCAGTATTTTCAATTCAATACATGTTATTGTAATCCTTTAACTGCATGCCAGTGATCCAGAAGACTGACATTGATATACAAGGGAACTGTATTTAAACTCTTGTCAATTCATTACATGTTGTTTCAGTCCTCAAACCTGCATGCCAGTGATCTAAGACTGGGAACAGCAATAAACTATAAAATTACAAATAAAAACTTCATTAACACACAGTATGCAGTGCTGAGGCAGTAAAACTAGCTATGTGGTTAATTGTAAACCGTAAAATAGCTAATGGTATATTAGTCTCCGCTCCGAGCTGCTAATCCCCTTCTACGGAACAGAAGTACATCAATCTCTCCAGTCCCCTCAGTAATCCATGATAGCTGAGAGGATCTTTATGCTGCTGCTGCTACCTTCTGAAAGACTCTGTCACACACCACACACACACGCACAGGCATGCACACGCAGACACAGACGCGTACACACACACATGCACACAGGCATCAGACAGGGCTGACGTTGACATCTTAGTGGATAAAGCCCTTCCTGCATCAGCACCACTGTCTGTCAGTACAGTCTATTAAGATATTGATGGGGAGTCCAGGATCAATAAGACAGAACACTGACAGCAGAGCAGAGGAGGCAGAGGAGTCTAAAGCCTGTACTCTCATCCATTCCTCCCTCTCTCTTCTCATTCCTCCCTCTCTCCTCTCATTCCTCCCTCTCTCTTCTCATTCCTCCCTCCCTCCCTCCCTCCTCTCTCTTCTCATTCCTCCCTCCCTCCCTCCCTCCCTCCCTCCCTCCCTCCCTCCCTCCCTCCCTCCCTCTCTCTTCTCATTCCTCCCTCCCTCCCTCTCTCCTCTCATTCCTCCCTCTCTCTTCTCATCCCTCCCTCCCTGTCTCCCTCCCTCCCTCTCTCTTCTCATTCCTCCTCCCTCCTCCCTCTCTACTCGCATCCCTCCCTCTCTCCTCTTATTCCTCCCTCTCTCCTCTCATTCCTCCCTCTCTCCTCTCATTCCTCCCTCCCTCCCTCTCTACTCTCATCCCTCCCTCTCTCCTCTTATTCCTCCCTCTCTCCTCTCATTCCTCCCTCTCTCCTCTCATTCCTCCCTCCCTCCCTCTCTACTCTCATCCCTCCCTCTCTCCTCTTATTCCTCCCTCTCTCCTCTCATTCCTCCCTCTCTCCTCTCATTCCTCCCTCCCTCCCTCTCTACTCTCATCCCTCCCTCTCTCCTCTTATTCCTCCCTCTCTCCTCTCATCCCTCCCTCTCTCCTCTCATTCCTCCCTCCCTTCCTCCCTCTCTCCTCATCCCTCCCTCTCTCCTCTCATTCCTCCCTCTCTCCTCTCATTCCTCCCTCTCTCCTCTCATTCCTCCCTCTCTCCTCTCATCCCTCCCTCTCTCCTCTCATTCCTCCCTCCCTCCTCCCTCTCTCCTCTCATTCCTCCCTCTCTCTTCTCATTCCTCCCTCCCTCCCTCCCTCCCTCCCTCCCTCCCTCCCTCCTCCCTCCCTCCCTCCCTCCCTCCCTCCCTCTCTCTTCTCTTCTCATTCCTCCCTCCCTCCATCCCTCTCTACTCTCATTCCTCCCTCTCTCCTCTCATTCCTCCCTCTCTCCTCTCATTCCTCCCTCTCTCCTCTCATTCCTCCCTCTCTCCTCTCATTCCTCCCTCTCTCCTCTCATTCCTCCCTCTCTCCTCTCATTCCTCCCTCTCTCTTCTCATTCCTCCCTCCCTCCCTCCCTCCCTCTCTCCTCTCATTCCTCCCTCTCTCCTCATCCCTCCCTCCCTCCCTCCCTCCCTCCCTCCCTCCCTCTCTCTTCTCATTCCTCCCTCCCTCCCTCCCTCCCTCCCTCCCTCCCTCCCTCCCTCCCTCCCTCCCTCTCTACTCTCATCCCTCCCTCTCTCCTCTTATTCCTCCCTCTCTCCTCTCATTCCTCCCTCTCTCCTCTCATTCCTCCCTCCCTCCCTCTCTCCTCTCATCCCTCCCTCTCTCCTCTCATTCCTCCCTCTCTCCTCTCATTCCTCCCTCTCTCCTCTCATTCCTCCCTCTCTCATCTCATCCCTCCCTCCCTTCCTCCCTCTCTCCTCTCATTCCTCCCTCTCTCTTCTCATTCCTCCCTCCCTCCCTCCCTCCCTCCCTCCCTCCCTCCCTCCCTCCCTCCCTCCCTCCCTCCCTCCCTCCCTCCCTCCCTCCCTCCCTCCCTCTCTCTTCTCATTCCTCCCTCCCTCCATCCCTCTCTACTCTCATTCCTCCCTCTCTCCTCTCATTCCTCCCTCTCTCCTCTCATTCCTCCTCTCTCCTCTCATTCTCCCTCTCTACTCTCATTCCTCCCTCTCTCTTCTCATTCCTCCCTCCCTCCCTCTCTCCTCTCATTCCTCCCTCTCTCTTCTCATTCCTCTCTCTTCTCATTCCTCCCTCCCTCCCTCTCTCCTCTCATTCCTCCCTCTCTCCTCTCATTCCTCCCTCCCTCCCTCCCCTACCTTCAGCTGAGGTTTGATACTAAATAGCACATCTATGAGGGAAGATTTTACTTTGCCTCAAGTGAACTAAGTTTTGTGCAGAAGTAGAATCATGTGAAGAATCTAAAGCTAGATGATGATTTCTCCCAAATCTTGCTTCCCTGAAGCACACCTTTAAACGTCAATAAAAGTTCAACAAAGTAATTGTATGCTTTCTGGTTGGACTGAAAGTAGACCATTTTAGAATCCTATTTGTCAATATGTGCCTCTATTCTGTCACAAAGAGAACAGGTTTCATCTTGTCATATCACTCCAGTAAGCCAGTGTATTGCATTTGTTGTGAGAGTCGTTGGTCCTCTCTTGGGTTTTGAATGTAAGCACCGTCCTCTGCCCACCACAGCTGCTGTGGATCCATCTGCAAACACACAACAGATGTGCCACGCTCCAGCCATTTCCTTTTTCCATCCCTCCATCCCTCCATCCTTCCATCCATCCATCCCTCCATCCATCCATCCCTCCATCCCTCCATCCATTCCTCCAACCCCTCCATCCCTCCATCCCTCCATCCCTCCATCCATCCATCCCTCCATCCCTCCATCCATTCCTCCATCCCTCCATCCCTCCATCCCTCCATCCCTCCATCCCTCCATCCATCCATCCATCCATCCCTCCATCCCTCCATCCCTCCATCCCTCCATCCATCCCTCCATCCCTCCATCCCTCCATCCATCCCTCCTTCCATCCATCCATCCATCCCTCCATCCCTCCATCCATCCCTCCATCCCTCTATCCCTCCATTCCTCCATTCCTCCATTCCTCCATCCCTCCATCCATCCCTCCATCCCTCTATCTCTCTATCCCTCCATCCCTCCATCCGTCCTTCCATCCCTCCATCCCTCCATCCATCCATCCCTCTATCCCTCTATCCCTCCATCCCTCCATCCATCCTTCCACATCTCCATTCCTCCATTCCTCCATCCCTCCATCTCTCCATCCCTCCATCCCTCTATCCCTCCATCCCTCCATCCCTCTATCCCTCCATCCCTCCATCCCTCCATCCTTCCATCCTTCCATCCCTCTATCCCTCTATCCCTCCATCCCTCCATCCCTTCATCCATCCATCCTTCCATCCTTCCATCCCTCTATCCCTCTATCCCTCCATCCCTCTATCCCTACATCCATCCATCCTTCCATCCTTCCATCCCTCTATCCCTCCATCCCTCCATCCCTCCATCCATCCATCCTTCCATCCTTCCATCCCTCTATCCCTCTATCCTTCCATCCCTCTATCCCTCCATCCCTCCATCCCTCCAATCTCCATCCCTCTATCCCTCCATCCCTCCATCCCTCCATCCCTCCATCCCTCCATCCATCCTTCCATCCCTCTATCCCTACATCCATCCATCCATCCTTCCATCCCTCTATCCCTACATCCATCCATCCCACAGTGTCCATTTTTCTTTCCAATGGCTATGGTCTTGGAAGCATACAATAATTGCTAGGAACAAACAAACCTGGACCAGATAACTAGACCATTAGGACTGTAATCATCATTGTCTGTCTGTTGCTACAGCTGATACTGATAATTCATATTGACTCTTTATGAATGAATG
>NW_028158979.1:47500-53852 GCF_964263955.1 Coregonus lavaretus | reverse complement strand
TCAATTTCGTCTTGGTAAGTAACTCCAGTGTATATTTTGCCTTGTGTTTTAGGTTATTGTCCTGCTGAAAGGTGGATTTGTCTCCCAGTGTCTGGTGGAAAGCAGACTGAACCAGGTTTTATTCTAGGACGTTGTTAGTGCTAAACTCTATTCCTTTTATTTTTATTCATAACAACTCCCTAGTCCCTACTGATGACAAGCATGCCCATAACATGATGCAGCCACCACCATGCTTGAAAATGTGAAAAGTGATACTCAGTGATGTGTTGTGTTGGATTTTCCCCAAACAAAGAGCTTTCTATTCAGGACAAAAAGTTAATTTCTTTGCCACATTTTTTGCAGTATCACTTTAGTGCCTTATTGCAAACAGAATGCATGTTTTGAAATATGTTTTATTCTTTACAGGCTTCCTTCTTTTCACTCTGTCATTTAGGTTAGTATTGTGGAGTAACTACAATGTTGTAGATCCATCCTCAGTTTTCTCCTATCACAGCCTCTGTAACTGGTTTAAAATCACCATTGGCCTCATGGTGAATTCCCTCTCTCTCAACTGAGTTAGGAAGGACGCCTGTATATTTGTAGTGACTGGTTTTCATTTTTAATTAATTTGTAAAAATGTCTAGAAACATAATTCCACTTTGACATTATGGGCTATTGTGTGTAGGCCAGTGACACAAAATATAAAAATAAAACAAATCATATTTTTTATTCAGGCTGTAACAAAATGTGGAAAAAGTCAAGGTGTGTGAATACTTTCTGAAGGCACTGTATGTCCCAAATGTCACCCGTTCCCTTTATAGTACCAGGGCCTGTGGCACTCCACTCTAATGGCACCCCGTTCCCTTTATAGTACCAGGGCCTGTGGCACTCCACTCTAATGGCACCCCGTTCCCTTTATAGTACCAGGGCCTGTGGCACTCCACTCTAATGGCACCCCGTTCCCTTTATAGTACCAGGGCCCGTGGCACTCCACTCTAATGGCACCCCGTTCCCTTTATAGTACCAGGGCCTGTGGCACTCCACTCCTGGCACCCCGTTCCCTTTATAGTACCAGGGCCTGTGGCACTCCACTCTAATGGCACCCCGTTCCCTTTATAGTACCAGGGCCTGTGGCACTCCACTCTAATGGCACCCCGTTCCCTTTATAGTACCAGGGCCCGTGGCACTCCACTCTAATGGCACCCCGTTCCCTTTATAGTACCAGGGCCTGTGGCACTCCACTCTAATGGCACCCCGTTCCCTTTATAGTACCAGGGCCTGTGGCACTCCACTCTAATGGCACCCCGTTCCCTTTATAGTACCAGGGCCTGTGGCACTCCACTCTAATGGCACCCTGTTCCCTTTATAGTACCAGGGCCTGTGGCACTCCACTCTAATGGCACCCTGTTCCCTTTATAGTACCAGGGCCTGTGGCACTCCACTCTAATGGCACCCTGTTCCCTTTATAGTACCAGGGCCTGTGGCACTCCACTCTAATGGCACCCCGTTCCCTTTATAGTACCAGGGCCCGTGGCACTCCACTCTAATGGCACCCCGTTCCCTTTATAGTACCAGGGCCCGTGGCACTCCACTCTAATGGCACCCCGTTCCCTTTATAGTACCAGGGCCTGTGGCACTCCACTCTAATGGCACCCTGTTCCCTTTATAGTACCAGGGCCCGTGGCACTCCACTCTAATGGCACCCCGTTCCCTTTATAGTACCAGGGCCTGTGGCACTCCACTCTAATGGCACCCTGTTCCCTTTATAGTACCAGGGCCCGTGGCACTCCACTCTAATGTCACCCGTTCCCTTTATAGTACCAGGGCCTGTGGCACTCCACTCTAATGGCACCCCGTTCCCTTTATAGTACCAGGGCCTGTGGCACTCCACTCCTGGCACCCCGTTCCCTTTATAGTACCAGGGCCTGTGGCACTCCACTCTAATGGCACCCCGTTCCCTTTATAGTACCAGGGCCCGTGGCACTCCACTCTAATGGCACCCCGTTCCCTTTATAGTACCAGGGCCTGTGGCACTCCACTCTAATGGCACCCCGTTCCCTTTATAGTACCAGGGCCTGTGGCACTCCACTCTAATGGCACCCCGTTCCCTTTATAGTACCAGGGCCTGTGGCACTCCACTCTAATGGCACCCCGTTCCCTTTATAGTACCAGGGCCTGTGGCACTCCACTCTAATGGCACCCCGTTCCCTTTATAGTACCAGGGCCTGTGGCACTCCACTCTAATGGCACCCCGTTCCCTTTATAGTACCAGGGCCCGTGGCACTCCACTCTAATGGCACCCCGTTCCCTTTATAGTACCAGGGCCTGTGGCACTCCACTCTAATGGCACCCCGTTCCCTTTATAGTACCAGGGCCCGTGGCACTCCACTCTAATGGCACCCCGTTCCCTTTATAGTACCAGGGCCCGTGGCACTCCACTCTAATGGCACCCCGTTCCCTTTATAGTACCAGGGCCCGTGGCACTCCACTCTAATGGCACCCCGTTCCCTTTATAGTACCAGGGCCTGTGGCACTCCACTCTAATGGCACCCCGTTCCCTTTATAGTACCAGGGCCTGTGGCACTCCACTCTAATGGCACCCCGTTCCCTTTATAGTACCAGGGCCTGTGGCACTCCACTCTAATGGCACCCCGTTCCCTTTATAGTACCAGGGCCCGTGGCACTCCACTCTAATGGCACCCCGTTCCCTTTATAGTACCAGGGCCTGTGGCACTCCACTCTAATGGCACCCCGTTCCCTTTATAGTACCAGGGCCTGTGGCACTCCACTCCCCCCCCCCCCCCTCCCCTCACGTCACCCCTACAGGACCGGACCACCGGGTAGAAAATAAACTTGGCCACCTCAGGCTCAGGCTGCAGCTGCATGGAGGAGCTGCCCACTCGGTCCTGAGAGAGAGATGGAGCAGGGGAGGAGAGGGGGAGGAGAGATGGAGCAGGGGAGGAGAGGGGGAGGAGAGGGGGAGGAGGGGAGGAGAGGGGGAGGAGAGGGGGAGGAGGAGAGGAGAGGGGGAGGAGAGGGGGAGGAGGGGAGGAGAGGGGGAGGAGAGGGGGAGGAGGAGAGGAGAGGGGGAGGAGAGATGGAGCAGGGGAGGAGAGGGGGAGGAGAGGGGGAGGAGGAGAGGAGAGGAGGTGGGTCATTAGTAAGATAGCAGGGGCCTGGGTTCGGGATTCCCATGCGCTGAGCGGCTGCTTTAGCTAATTGTTTTGTTGGACCGCTGCCCAAAACGGAAAAGAGAGAGAGAGAAAAATATTTTTATTTTAGATGTTCCAGCGGTCAACCTGGACTCAGGGGAAGACTTAACATAGTAAATGTAAATCCACAAAACTACATTTAGTTCAGTGCATTCGGAAAGTATTCTGACCCCTTTACTTTTTCCACATTTGGTTACGTTACAGCCTTATTCTAAAACGGATTAAATAAATAAAATCCTCATCAATCTACACACAATACACAACAATGACAAAGCAAAAACAGGTTTCTAGATTTATTTTGCAAATAAAAAAATAAAAAAATTAAAAAAAATACCTTATTTACATAAGTATTCAGACCCTTTGCTATGTGACTTGAAATTGAGCTCAGAGGCATCCTGTTTCCATTGATCATCCTTGAGATGTTTCTACAACTTGATTGGAGTCCACCTGTGGTAAATTCAATTGATTGGACATGATTTGGAAAGGCACACACCTGTCTATATAAGGTCCCACAGTTGACAGTGTATGTCAGAGCAAAAACCCAGCCATGAGGTCGAAGGAATTGTCCGTAGAGCTCTGAGACAGGATTGTGTCGAGGCACAGATCTGGGGAAGGCTACCAAAAAATTTCTGCAGTATTGAAGGTCCCCAAGAAGTGGCCTCCATCAATGGAAGAAGTTTGGAACCACCAAGACTCTTCGTAGAGCTGGCCATCCGGCTAAACTGAGCAATCGGGGGAGTGACCAAGATCCCGATGGTAACTCTGCCAGAGCTATAGAGTTCTTCTGTGGAGATGGGAGAACCTTCCAGAATGACAACCATCTCTGCAGCACTCCACCAATCAGGCCTTTAAGGTAGAGTGGCCAGACGGAAGCCACTCCTCAGTAAAAGGCACATGACAGCCCGCTTGGAGACCTAAAGACTCTCAGACGGCACCTAAAGACTCTCAGACCATCAGAAACAAGATTCTCTGGTCTGATGAAACCAAAATTGAACTCTTTGGCCTGAATGCCAAACGTCACGTCTGGAGGAAACCTGGCACCATCCCTACGGTGAAGCATGGTGGTGGCAGCATCATGCTGTGGGGATGTTTTTCAGCGGCAGGGACTGGGAGACTAGTCAGGATCGAGGCAAAGATGAACGGAGCAAAGTACAGAGAGTTCCTTGATGAAAACATCAAACTGGGATGAAGGTTTACCTTCCAACAGGACAACGACCCTAAGCACACAGCCAAGAAAACACAGGAGTGGCTTCGGGACAAGTCTCTGAATGTCCTTGAGTGGCCCAGCCAGAGCTCAGACTTGAACCCGATCGAACATCTCTGGAGAGACCTGAAAATAGCTGTGCAGCAACGCTCCCCATCTAACCTGACAGAGCTTGAGAGGATCTTCAGAGAAGAATGGGAGAAACTCCCCAAATACATGTGTACCAAACTTGTAGCATCATACCCAAGAAGACTTGAGGCTGTAATCGCTGCCAAAGGCGCTTCAACAAAGTACTGAGTAAAGGGTCTGAATACTTATGTAAATGTAATATTTCAGTTTTGTCTTTTTAATTGATTTGCAAAAATATCAATTTTTGCTTTGTCATTATGGGGTATTGTGTGTAGATTGATGAGGGGAAAAAATAATTTAATCAATTTTAGAATAAGGTTGTAACGTAACAAAATGTGGAAAAGAGGAAGGTGTCTGAATACTTTCTGAATGCACTGTATATACTGTTATTCCTCCAAATAAACTACAAGTAACCACCGGTAACTGTGTCTTGCCATCATCTGACTGACGCCTGGAGGCGAACACACCCAAACCGAACCAGCAACCTCAGAATAACACAGTCCTTTAGAGTTAGAATTTTGTATTTATTTAACAGGGAAGAAATATTGAGACCTCGGTCTCTTTTACAAATGTGCCCTGTATAATACAACATAAATAAACACATTATACACTATATATATATATATATATACACATATATACACATTAAAATACAAAAACACAGTGGGAAGCACAAATAAAGCAACACAAATCACCCAGAAAAACAGTTTTGATATCTCCACAAATAAGTCCCCAATAAATACTTTAAATTGCCCGAATGGCACCAGAACATCAAGATTACATGTATTTTGAATTTTGTTATACAATACGGTGCATTAAAACTAAAAGCAGATTTACCTCCTCGGTGGAGACCCTGGGAACCTCAGGAGATGACCAATCCTGTGAACGGGTTAGGAACCTCAGGAGTTAACCAATCCTGGTAACGGGTTAGGAACCTCAGGAGATGACCAATCCTGGTAACGGGTTAGGAACCTCAGGAGGTAACCAATCCTGGTAACGGGTTAGGAACCTCAGGAGATGACCAATCCTGTGAACGGGTTAGGAACCTCAGGAGATGACCAATCCTGGTAACGGGTTAGGAACCTCAGGAGATGACCAATCCTGGTAACGGGTTAGGAACCTCAGGAGTCTATACTTCAACAGCAAAGTTAGATAAGACAGAAGTTTATGAAGTAGGGCCTTTAAACAAAAAGGGAGTAATGTAGAGATATACGGGTCTTTAGCGAAGTCCAGCCAACCTTTTGATACAGAGTACAGTGATGAGCATCAAAACTGTCCCCTGTAACAAAACGAAGGGCACTATGGTAGACGGCATCCAAAGGGTTAGGAGTAGTAGCAGCTGGACTATAATTTCACCGTAATCAAGATCAAAAAGGTTGACTGAATAATCTGCTTCCTACTGCTTAGAGAAAGGCACCATCTGTTTCTGTAGAAAAGCTAACTTTAAACCGTAGCTTCTTAACCAGCTCATCTATGTTTTTCAAAACGTCAAATCCATATAAATCCAAATGCCTAAGTATTTACAGTATACAGTGGAAGACGGAAGTTTACATACACCTTAGCCAAATACATTTAAACTCAGTTTTTCACAATTACTGACATTTAATCCCAGTAAAAATTCCCTGTCTTAGGTCAGTTAGGATCACCACTTTATTTTAAGAATGTGAAATGTCAGAATAATTGCAGAGAGAATTATTTATTTCAGCTTTTATTTATTTCAACACATTCCCAGTGGGTCAGAAGTTTACATGCACTCAATTAGTATTTGGTAGCATTGCTTTTAAATTGTTTAACTTGGGTCAAACGTTTCGGGTAGCCTTCCACAAGC
>NW_028158979.1:32500-37500 GCF_964263955.1 Coregonus lavaretus | reverse complement strand
CCCCACAGTTTGCTGAAGGCCAGGTCAGCCTCAGCAGACCAGCGGAGCCGGAATGGCCCACCCTTCAACAGGGATGTAATGGGAGCTACGACCTTGCCAAAGCCCCGGATAAACCTCCGATAGTAGTTGGCGAAGCCAAGGAAGCGCTGCACCTCCTTAACCGTGGTTGGAGTCGGCCAATTACGCATGGCTGAAATGCGATCTCCCTCCATCTCCACACCTGAGGTGGTAATGCGGTATCCGAGGAAGGAGAAGGACTGCTGGAAAAACATACACTTCTCTGCCTTGGCATAAAGGTCATTTTCCAACAGTCGGGCCAGCACCTTGCGAACCAGGGACACATGCTTGGCGCGCATAGCGGAATACACCAGGATGTCATCGATGTAGACCACTACACCGCGACCAAGCATGTCCTGAAACACCTCGTTCACAAAGGACTGGAAGACTGAGGGAGCATTCATCAAACCGTAGGGCATCACCAGGTATTCATAATGCCTGTGGTTGTGCTGAATGCTGTCTTCCACTCGTCCCCCTCTCGGATACGCACCAGGTTGTACGCACTCCTGAGATCTAATTTAGTGAAGAAGCGCGCCCCATGCATTGACTCAATCACTGAAGGAATGAGGGGGAGAGGATAACTAAATCTTATCGTCTCCTTGTTCAGTGGTCGATAATCAATGCAAGGACGCAGACCGCCGTCTTTCTTCTTCACAAAGAAGAAACTCGAGGAGGCCGGTGAAGTGGAGGGACGTATATACCCCTGGCGCAGGGACTCGGTGAAGTATGTTTCCATAGCCTCCGTTTCAGCCTGCGACAGGGGGTACCCATGACTCCTGGGAGGTACAGCGTCTACCCAGAGGTTTATCGTACAATCAAATCAAATTTTATTTGCCACATGCGCCGAATACAACAGGTTACATTACCGTGAAATGCTTACTTACAGCCCGTAACCAACAATGCATTTATTTCTTAATAAAAAAGTAAAATAAAATAACAGTAGGGAGGCTATATATACAGGGGGGTACCGGTGCAGAGTCAATGTGCGGGGGCACCGGCTAGTTGAGGTAATATGTACATGTGGGTATAGTTAAAGTGACTATGCATAAATAATTAACAGAGTAGCAGCAGCGTAAAAAGATGGGGTGGGGGTGCAAATAGTTTGGGTAGCCATGATTAACTGTTCAGGAGTCTTATGGCTTGGGGTTAGAAGCTGTTGAGAAGCCTTTTGGACCTAGACTTGGCGCTCCGGTACCACTTGCCATGCGGTAGCAGAGAGAACAGTCTATGACTAGGGTGGCTGGAGTCTTTGACAATTTTGAGGGCCTTCCTCTGACATCGCCTGGTATAGAGGTCCTGGATGGCAGGAAGCTTGGCCCCAGTGATATACTGGGCCATACGCACTACCTTCTGCATGGCTGTGTGCTAAATGTTATACACCTGTCAGCAATAGTTGTGGCTGAAATAGCCGAATCCACTAATTTGAAGGGGTGTCCACCTACTTTTGGCCATGTAGTGTATATTTTAGTTGACACGCCTGTGTGATGTCTGATATACATTAATAAAAAGGTATTCACCCTGGACATGAGACTGATTTTAGACCTTTTGAATCATAAGCTCCAAGTGTTGTTTTTAAATGACCAAAGAAGTTAGTAAAAGTTAGTGTGACGCACATGTAAATGTATAAAACTTTACTGCATTTGGTCATCCCCAAAATGTGGCCTTTGAAAGCCTTGATCGATCCATCCTTCCTCAGGGAACTGTCTGTATATAGCTGCCAACAGGGTGGCAGGTTTATTGATGTGCTGCTCTGGAGTTCCATAACCCAGCAGACTCGTTGTTGATGTGCTGCTCTAGAGTTCCATAGCCCAGCAGACTCATTGTTGATGTGTTGCTCTAGAGTTCCATAGCCCAGCAGACTCATTGTTGATGTGGTGCTCTAGAGTTCCATAACCCAGCAGACTCATTGTTGATGTGTTGCTCTAGAGTTCCATAGCCCAGCAGACTCAATGTTGATGTGTTGCTCTGGAGTTCCATAACCCAGCAGACTCATTGTTGATGTGTTGCTCTAGAGTTCCATAACCCAGCAGACTCATTGTTGATGTGCTGCTCTAGAGTTCCATAGCCCAGCAGACTCATTGTTGATGTGTTGCTCTAGAGTTCCATAACGCAGCAGACTCATTGTTGATGTGTTGCTCTGGAGTTCCATAACCCAGCAGACTCATTGTTGATGTGTTGCTCTAGAGTTCCATAACCCAGCAGACTCATTGTTGATGTGCTGCTCTAGAGTTCCATAACCCAGCAGACTCATTGTTGATGTGCTGCTCTAGAGTTCCATAGCCCAGCAGACTCATTGTTGATGTGCTGCTCTAGAGTTCCATAACCCAGCAGACTCATTGTTGATGTGCTGCTCTAGAGTTCCATAACCCATCAGACTCATTGTTGATGTGTTGCTCTAGAGTTCCATAACCCAGCAGACTCATTGTTGATGTGTTGCTCTAGAGTTCCATAGCCCAGCAGACTCATTGTTGATGTGTTGCTCTAGAGTTCCATAACCCAGCAAACTCATTGTTGATGTGTTGCTCTAGAGTTCCATAGCCCAGCAGACTCATTGTTGATGTGTTGCTCTAGAGTTCCATAACCCAGCAGACTCATTGTTGATGTGTTGCTCTAGAGTTCCATAACCCAGCAGACTCATTGTTGATGTGCTGCTCTAGAGTTCCATAACCCAGCAGACTCATTGTTGATGTGTTGCTCTAGAGTTCCATAACCCAGCAGACTCATTGTTGATGTGTTGCTCTAGAGTTCCATAGCCCAGCAGACTCATTGTTGATGTGCTGCTCTAGAGTTCCATAACCCAGCAGACTCATTGTTGATGTGTTGCTCTAGAGTTCCATAACCCAGCAGACTCATTGTTGATGTGCTGCTCTAGAGTTCCATAAGCCAGCAGCCTCATTGTTGATGTGTTGCTCTAGAGTTCCATAACCCAGCAGACTCATTGTTGATGTGTTGCTCTAGAGTTCCATAACCCAGCAGACTCATTGTTGATGTGCTGCTCTAGAGTTCCATAGCCCAGCAGACTCACTGTTGATGTGCTGCTCTAGAGTTCCATAGCCCAGCAGACTCATTGTTGATGTGTTGCTCTAGAGTTCCATAACCCAGCAGACTCATTGTTGATGTGCTGCTCTAGAGTTCCATAACCCAGCAGACTCATTGTTGATGTGTTGCTCTAGAGTTCCATAGCCCAGCAGACTCATTGTTGATGTGCTGCTCTAGAGTTCCATAGCCCAGCATACTCATTGTTGATGTGCTGCTCTAGAGTTCCATAACCCAGCAGACTCATTGTTGATGTGCTGCTCTAGAGTTCCATAACCCAGCAGACTCATTGTTGATGTGTTGCTCTAGAGTTCCATAACCCAGCAGACTCATTGTTGATGTGTTGCTCTAGAGTTCCATAACCCAGCAGACTCATTGTTGATGTGTTGCTCTAGAGTTCCATAACCCAGCAGACTCATTGTTGATGTGTTGTTCTAGAGTTCCATAACCCAGCAGACTCATTGTTGATGTGTTGCTCTAGAGTTCCATAACCCAGCAGACTCATTGTTGATGTGTTGCTCTAGAGTTCCATAACCCAGCAGACTCATTGTTGATGTGTTGCTCTAGAGTTCCATAACCCAGCAGACTCATTGTTGATGTGTTGCTCTAGAGTTCCATAACCCAGCAGACTCATTGTTGATGTGCTGCTCTAGAGTTCCATAACCCAGCAGACTCATTGTTGATATGCTGCTCTAGAGTTCCATAGCCCAGCAGACTCATTGTTGATGTGCTGCTCTAGAGTTCCATAACCCAGCAGACTCATTGTTGATGTGCTGCTCTAGAGTTCCATAACCCAGCAGACTCATTGTTGATGTGTTGCTCTAGAGTTCCATAGCCCAGCAGACTCATTGTTGATGTGTTGCTCTAGAGTTCCATAACCCAGCAGACTCATTGTTGATGTGTTGCTCTAGAGTTCCATAACCCAGCAGACTCATTGTTGATGTGTTGCTCTAGAGTTCCATAACCCAGCAGACTCATTGTTGATGTGTTGCTCTAGAGTTCCATAACCCAGCAGACTCATTGTTGATGTGTTGCTCTAGAGTTCCATAACCCAGCAGACTCATTGTTGATGTGTTGCTCTAGAGTTCCATAACCCAGCAGACTCATTGTTGATGCGTTGCTCTGGAGTTCGATGGCCCAGCAGACACACCTGGGGATGTTAGTTTTGATAGGAGTCAGGGAGGAGAGAGCATGAGTTGGAGTCAGCACAGTAAATCCAATCCAACCAGTGGCCCTGGACAATATGCTATGTCTTTACACAGGTAGACTGCCACAGTGAAGGAGGTGCATCTATACTATTATGACTGGAGCTTACTGCTCTGGGCTCTGGCGAGATCACAGGTAGTTGGTCAGAAGGCTCTGGAGGTCCTTGGACCATTCTGTCTCTGTAGCACCTGGAGAGAGACGGATAGAGGTAGTGAGTGCTAGAAAGAGAGCGAGAGCCCTCACCCTTGACCTCCCACTGGCCCAGGGCCTCCTGCCTAGTATCATGCAATGCGGTTTCTTGTTTGTTTATGGGCCCATACAGTTCGTTGAGTGCCAAAAGTGTGGTGGCTTGTGGATGGATGTAGACACCTGTGATAATACGGATGAGAACTCTGTTGATAGATAAAAGGGTCTGCATCTTACCATGAGGTGTTCTATATCAAGTGAACAAAAGCTTGAGATTTCCTTCACACTGGAAGCAGCGCACCAGTTGTTTATGAAGAGGCACACCCCTCCCCCTTTGGACTTGCCCGAGGCCACCTTCTTCCGATTGTGCCGCTGCATGGAGAAACCACTGAGTTCTACGTACACAGAGTCATCCGGCCACGTCTCTCCATGCATATAATATTGCAGCTTTTCAAGTCTCTTTATCAGGAGACTCTCGGACGAAGCTCATCCATCTTATTCTCGAATGACTGGAC
>NW_028158979.1:0-27500 GCF_964263955.1 Coregonus lavaretus | reverse complement strand
TTCACCAGTCGATACAGTATGATCTCTGCCTTTCACCAGTCGATACAGTATGATCTATGCCTTTCGCCAGTCGATACAGTATGATCTCTGCCTTTCACCAGTCGATACAGTATGATCTCTGCCTTTCACCAGTCGATACAGTATGATCTCTGCCTTTCACCAGTCAATACAGTATGATCTCTGCCTTTCACCAGTCAATACAGTATGATCTATGCCTTTCGCCAGTCGATACAGTGTGATCTCTGCCTTTCACCAGTCGATACAGTATGATCTATGCCTTTCACCAGTCGATACAGTATGATCTCTGCCTTTCACCAGTCGATACAGTATGATCTATGCCTTTCGCCAGTCGATACAGTATGATCTATGCCTTTCCCCAGTCGATACAGTATGATCTATGCCTTTCGCCAATCGATACAGTATGATCTATGCCTTTCGCCAGTCGATACAGTATGATCTATGCCTTTCGCCAGTCGATACAGTATGATCTCTGCCTTTCGCCAGTCGATACAGTATGATCTCTGCCTTTCACCAGTCGATACAGTATGATCTCTGCCTTTCGCCAGTCGATACAGTATGATCTGTGCCTTTCACCAGTCGATACAGTATGATCTCTGCCTTTCACCAGTCGATACAGTATGATCTCTGCCTTTCGCCAGTCGATAAAGTATGATCTCTGCCTTTCACCAGTCGATACAGTATGATCTATGCCTTTCGCCAGTCGATACAGTATGATCTATGCCTTTCACCAGTCGATACAGTATGATCTATGCCTTTCGCCAATCGATACAGTATGATCTATGCCTTTCGCCAGTCGATACAGTATGATCTATGCCTTTCGCCAGTCGATACAGTATGATCTCTGCCTTTCGCCAGTCGATACAGTATGATCTCTGCCTTTCACCAGTCGATACAGTATGATCTATGCCTTTCGCCAGTCGATACAGTATAATCTATGCCTTTCACCAGTCGATACAGTATGATCTATGCCTTTCACCAGTCGATACAGTATGATCTATGCCTTTCGCCAATCGATACAGTATGATCTATGCCTTTCGCCAGTCGATACAGTATGATCTCTGCCTTTCGCCAGTCGATACAGTATGATCTCTGCCTTTCGCCAGTCGATACAGTATGATCTCTGCCTTTCGCCAGTCGATACAGTATGATCTATGCCTTTCGCCAGTCGATACAGTATGATCTCTGCCTTTCACCAGTCGATACAGTATGATCTCTGCCTTTCACCAGTCGATACAGTATGATCTCTGCCTTTCACTAGTCGATACAGTATGATCTATGCTTTTCACCAGTCGATACAGTATGATCTATGCCTTTCACCAGTCGAAACAGTATGTGTAGAAACCAAACTGCTAACATCAATATATAACAAACTAGACGTACTTGACTTGAGAAAGCCGCGACTCTGGAGAAATGTTTAAATTTTAGTCATTTAGTAGACGCTCTTATCCAGAGCGACATACAGTTAGTGAGTGCATACATTTTTCATACTGGCCCCCCGTGGGAATCGAACCCACAACCCTGGTGTTGCAAGCGCCATGCTCTACCAACTGAGCTACTGGAGGCCTTTGTTTGAGCATCTTATTGAACCGTTCTACGAGCCCATCCGTCTACGGGATAAAGACTTTATCTGTAGGATAATGAATCTTTCATTAGTCGGGACATAAACTCGGTACCTTGGTCGGTCAGGATCTCGTTCAGGATGCCCACCCGGTTGAAGAGGTGGAACAGCTCTCGGCGGGTCCCTCGAAATCGAGGAGGAGGAGCATAGGTTCCTCCTCCGGTTGTTAACCAGGTGAGGTTGGTTCCGGTGCCCCCTCGAACCCCGACTCCTGGTCCGTAGACACGGGGTTGGCAACCACGTGCTTCCGGGCCCGCGCATGCGACAGTCATTCCCCGCTCTCGTCGGTCGCCGGCTCGTACTCTTTTCCCCAGCTCGTGCCTCCACAGTGCCGTGAACAGCGGACAATCTCGTCCCACGAGGAGGGGTACCGGCAACTCCGGTACGGCACCCACCATCACCTCACAGCTTCTTTGTGGTGTCACGATGGTGGCCTGCCCAGTCGAATACCTCTTGGTGTAGCCGTGGACACAGGAGACGGACATCTCTTCACCACGGTCGCTCAGATGGGCCAGCAGGCACACTTGTACGAGCGTCACCACACTCCCGGAATCCAACAGAGCGTGGGTGTCATGACCGTCGACTTTCACCGGAATCATGGGTGCTGGTGGTTTGCTGTGGGCCCAATAGGAGGTGACGTAGTTTACTGAGTGGCCCGGCTCGTCTCCGGCGCCCGCTGATGGCATTGACTGCTATCGACCCTTGGCAATTCCATGCGAGGTGTCCCCGGGCGCCACCCTCAAAACACCTCCTTTGGTCTTCATCCACCTGGGGTGGTCGGCGGCGGGTCGACTTTCCCCCGGCTATCTCTCTACGGGTCAGCAGTCCTTTAGCCCGGATGACTATCGGACTGGGGAGTACGGTGGTGGGGTTGTCCTTCCGTCCCCGGACTCGGCCTGCCTCATGAAGCTGGTTGAGAGAATGCCAAAAGTGTGCAAAGCTGTCATCAAGGCAGCTGTCATCAAAGGGTGGCTACTTTGAAGAATCTCAAATATAAAATATATTTTGATTTGTTTAACACTTTTTTGGTTACTACATGATGCACCTGGAATGCATTTCAATTAACAGGTGTGCCTTCTTAAAAGTTAATTTGTGGACTTTCTTCCCTTCTTAGTGCGTTTGAGCCAATCAGTTGTGTTGTGACAAGGTAGGGGGGGTATACAGAAGATAGCCCTATTTGGTAAAAGACCAAGTCCCTATTATGGCAAGAACAGCTCAAATAAGCAAAGAGAAATGACAGTCCATCATTACCTTAAGACATGAAGGTCAGTCAATATTATACAACTTTGAAAGTTTCTTTAAGTGCAGTCGCAAAAACCATCAAGCGCTATGATGAAACTGGCTCTCATGATTACCGCCACAGGAATGGAAGACCCAGAGTTACCTCTGCTGCAGAGCATAAATTCATTAGAGTTACCAGCCTCAGAAATTGCAGCCCAAATAAATGCTTCACAGAGTTCAAGTAACAGACACATCTCAACATCAACTGTTCAGAGGAGACTGTGTGAATCAGGCCTTCATGGTCGAATTGCTGCAAAGAAACCACTACTAAAGGACACCAATAAGAAGAAGAGACTTGCTTGGGCCAAGAAACACGAGCAATGGATATTAGACCGGTGGAAATGTATTCTTTGGTCTGGAGTCCAAATTACAGATTTTTGGTTCCAAATGCCGTGTCTTTGTGAGACGCGGTGTGGGTGAACGGATGATTTCCGCATGTGTATTTCCCACTGTAAAGCATGGAGGAGGAGGTGTTATGGTGTGGGTGCTTTGCTGGTGACACTGTCTGTGATTTATTTAGAATTCAAGGCACACTTAACCAGCATGGCTATCATAACATTCTGCAGCGATACGGCATCCCATCTGGTTTGGGTTTAGTGGGACTATCATTTGTTTTTCAACAGGACAATGACCCAACACACCTCCAGGCTGTGTAAGGGCTATTTTACCAAGAAGGAGAGTGATGGAGTGCTGCATCAGAGGACCTGGCCTCCACAATCCCTTGACCTCAACCAAATTGAGATGGTTTGGGATGAGTCGGAAGGCAGAGTGAAGGAAAAGCAGCCAACAAGTGCTCAGCAGATGTGGGAACTCCTTCAAGATTGTTGGAAAAGCATTCCAGGTGAAGCTGGTTGAGAGAATGCCAAGAGTGTGCAAAGCTGTCATCAAGGCAAAGGGTGGCTATTTGAAGAATCTCAAATATAAAATATGTTTTGATTTGTTTAACACTTTTTTGGTTACTCCATGATTCCATATGTGTTATTTCATAGTTTTGATGTCTTCACTACTATTCTACAATGTAGAAAATAGTAAAAATAAAGAAAAACCCTTGAATGTGTAGGTGTTCTAAAACTTTTCACCGGTAGTGTACAAATAGACAGCATCAGAAAAAGGGACAACTAATGAAACAATAAATCCCCAAATACAATACAGTACAATACAGTACAGTACAATACAGTCCAATACAGTACAATACAATACAGTCCAATATAGTACAATACAATACAATACAATACAGTCCAATACAGTACAGTACAGTACAATACAATACAGTCCAATACAGTCCAATACAGTACAATAAAATACAGTACAATACAATACAATGCAGTGCAATACAGTACAGTACAATACAGTACAATACAGTACAAAACAATACTGTCCAATACAGTACAATACAATACAATACAGTACAATATAATACAGTATAATACAGTACAATGCAGTACAATACAGTACAGTACAATACAGTACAATACAATACAATGCAGTACAATACAGTACAGTACAATACAGTACAATACAGTACAAAACAATACTGTCCAATACAGTACAATACAATACAATACAGTACAATACAGTACAGTACAATACAATACATTGCAGTACAATACAGTACAGTACAATACAGTACAGTACAGAACAATACAACACAATACAATACAATACAGTACAATACAATACAATGCAGTACAATACAGTACAGTACAATACAATACATTGCAGTACAATACAGTACAGTACAATACAGTACAGTACAGTACAGTACAGTACAATACAATACAGTACAATACAATACAATACAATACAATACAATAAAATACAATACAATACAATGCAGTACAATACAATACAGTACAATACAATACATTGCAGTACAATACAGTACAGTACAATACAGTACAGTACAATACAATACAATACAGTACAATACAATACAATACAATACAATACAATACAATACAATACAATACAGTACAATACAATACATTGCAGTACAATACAGTACAATACAGTACAGTACAGTA
This sequence comes from Coregonus lavaretus, assembly GCF_964263955.1. Taxonomy (NCBI): domain Eukaryota; kingdom Metazoa; phylum Chordata; class Actinopteri; order Salmoniformes; family Salmonidae; genus Coregonus; species Coregonus lavaretus. Next base: position 22,556 of record NW_028158979.1, on the reverse strand, counting down.
CAATACAGTACAATACAATACAATACAATACAGTACAATACAATACATTGCAGTACAATACAGTACAATACAGTACAGTACAGTACAGTACAATACAATGAGGAGCTGGAACACTCAAAGGCCCGAAAATAGGCAGGAATCAACATGGTGGAGATGAACACACTACAAACAGAGGACATAGTGTGTATGTGGAGGAGTGTGTGTATGTGGAGGAGTGTGCGTATGTGGAGGAGTGTGCGTATGTGGAGGAGTGTGTGTATGTGGAGGAGTGCGTATGTGGGGGAGTGTGTGTATGTGGGGGAGTGTGTGTATGTGGAGGAGTGCGTATGTGGGGGAGTGTGTGTATGTGGGGGAGTGCGTATGTGGGGGAGTGTGTGTATGTGGGGGAGTGTGTGTATGTGGAGGAGTGCGTATGTGGGGGAGTGTGTGTATGTGGGGGAGTGTGTGTATGTGGGGGAGTGTGTGTATGTGGGGGAGTGTGTGTATGTGGGGGAGTGTGTGTATGTGGGGGAGTGTGTGTATGTGGGAGAGTGCGTATGTGGGGGAGTGTGTGTATGTGGGGGAGTGTGTGTGTATGTGGGGGAGTGTGTGTATGTGGGGGAGTGTGTGTATGTGGGGGAGTGTGTGTATGTGGGGGAGTGTGTGTATGTGGGGGAGTGTGTGTATGTGGGGGAGTGCGTATGTGGGGGAGTGCGTATGTGGGGGAGTGTGTGTATGTGGGGGAGTGTGTGTATGTGGGGGAGTGTGTGTATGTGGGGGAGTGTGTGTATGTGGAGGAGTGCGTATGTGGAGGAGTGTGTGTATGTGGAGGAGTGTGTGTATGTGGAGGAGTGTGCGTATGTGGGGGAGTGTGTGTATGTGGGGGAGTGTGTGTATGTGGGGGAGTGTGTGTATGTGGGGGAGTGTGTGTATGTGGAGGAGTGTGTGTATGTGGGGGAGTGTGTGTATGTGGGGGAGTGTGTGTATGTGGAGGAGTGTGTGTATGTGGGGGAGTGTGTGTATGTGGGGGAGTGTGTGTATGTGGAGGAGTGTGTGTATGTGGAGGAGTGCGTATGTGGGGGAGTGTGTGTATGTGGGGGAGTGTGTGTATGTGGGGGAGTGTGTGTATGTGGGGGAGTGTGTGTATGTGGGGGAGTGTGTGTATGTGGGGGAGTGTGTGTATGTGGAGGAGTGTGTGTATGTGGGGGAGTGTGTGTGTATGTGGGGGAGTGTGTGTATGTGGGGGAGTGTGTGTATGTGGGGGAGTGCGTATGTGGGGGAGTGTGTGTATGTGGGGGAGTGTGTGTATGTGGGGGAGTGTGTGTATGTGGGGGAGTGTGTGTATGTGGGGGAGTGTGTGTATGTGGGGGAGTGTGTGTATGTGGGGGAGTGTGTGTATGTGGGGGAGTGTGTGTATGTGGGGGAGTGTGTGTATTTGGGGGAGTGTGTGTATGTGGGGGAGTGTGTGTATGTGGGGGAGTGTGTGTATGTGGGGGAGTGTGTGTATGTGGGGGAGTGTGTGTATGTGGGAGAGTGCGTATGTGGGGGAGTGTGTGTATGTGGGGGAGTGCGTATGTGGGGGAGTGTGTGTATGTGGGGGAGTGTGTGTATGTGGGGGAGTGTGTGTATGTGGGAGAGTGCGTATGTGGGGGAGTGTGTGTATGTGGGGGAGTGCGTATGTGGGGGAGTGTGTGTATGTGGGGGAGTGTGTGTATGTGGGGGAGTGTGTGTATGTGGGAGAGTGCGTATGTGGGGGAGTGTGTGTATGTGGGGGAGTGTGTGTATGTGGGGGAGTGTGTGTATGTGGGAGAGTGCGTATGTGGGGGAGTGTGTGTATGTGGGGGAGTGTGTGTATGTGGGGGAGTGTGTGTATGTGGGGGAGTGTGTGTATGTGGGGGAGTGTGTGTATGTGGGGGAGTGTGTGTATGTGGGGGAGTGTGTGTATGTGGGGGAGTGTGTGTATGTGGGGGAGTGTGTGTATGTGGGGGAGTGTGTGTATGTGGGGGAGTGCCCGTGTGTCTGTGTGATTGTCTGATGAGATGAAAGTGAGTGAATAAGGAAAGTGGTTGTGAATATCAGAGCACATGTGTGTCTGTGAGCAATAGTTGTGCCATAGAGAGTGAGTCTCCACTTTTGAGCAGAGAAATACATTTAATAATAAGAGGTCCCTATTATTTATGTAATTACACTGTGATAACTGGTGGTAATTGCAGTCTTTAATTACAGAGGTGTAACAGCAAACGTACACGTAATTACACTGTAATAAGAACCCCTTAAAATGACCAAAATTGAATAATAAAATAATCAAGTGAAACTTTAGAAAACATTGTGATGGAACGGTCCCCAACCCTACCTACCCCAGACACCCACCTGAGCGACCCACACACTAAGGAGAAGTCCTTATCGGTTTTTATAGGCCTACTCTAAGTAGCCTGTACGCAGCCAAGAAAAGAAAGGTGAACACGGTCAGAGACCTACTAAAGCAGCACCGACCCCCTCAAGAGTCTGAGCCTGCCTGGCAGGGTTAGGTCCAACTAAGCCAAAGCCCCCGGGTGGGGGGAGCGTAATATACAAGGAATTTTCAAAGCCGCTAATGAGAACCTTGATGACCTCTTTACCTAGGCTGTGGGGATTCCGGTGGGGTGCCCCTCACCCAGGCAGTGGCAGTGCTGGCAACACTGGCTGCCGTAACCCATGGGGAGGGGGGGGGGGTCACACTCTGACAATCAGAGATGGGGGGGGGGGCAGAATGCTGTGGTCCTGGCGGCACAGAATGATCATAATAGTCTGACTACACAGAGGTGCCGGGGAAGAAGGGTCTCCACGGGGGGGACTAGCATGGGGTGTGTGTGTGTTTGGGGGAAGGGGGGGGGGGGGTTCCGGGATCCTTCAGCCATGTATAGACATTGGCTTATCATATCTTCCCATCCCTGCTCAATTTTGGCGCGCCTCTCAAAACAGCAACAACGGTATACGCATTCACTTAGCAAATCTACTCTTGAGCTGGGCTCTGGGATTTGTTTTGAGTACAGTATACTGCCATCCACTTGGTGTAAGTCTATAGTGAATCCCATTCCCAAATATTCAAAAAAAAATATGACCAGAGAGAGCCACTGAACTATAGAGGCATACGTTTATTAAGTACGGTCTATTAATTATATTTATCCATCCTCAACAATAATGTCCTCCTGAGTGGCGCAGTGGTCTAAGGCACTGCATCGCAGTGCTAGCTGTGCCACTAGAGTTCCTGGTTCGAATCCAGGCTCTGTCATAGCCGGCCGTGACCGGGAGACCCATGGGGCGGCGCACAATTGGTCCAGGGTAGGGGAGGGAATGGCCGGCAGGGATGTAGCTCAGTTGGTAAAGCATGGCATTTGCAACGCCAGGGTTGTGGGTTCGATTCCAGTATAAAAATGTATGCACTCACTAACTGTTAGTCGCTCTGGATAAGAGCGTCTGCTAAATGACTAAAATGTAAATGTTAAATAGGCTGATGACCTTTCTGGAGGATGAAAACAATCTGCTGGAAGAACAAAAATGGTTTTCGTAACTCCAGGACCTGTATAGATCATATCTTCTCGGTCTGTACATGTCACGCCCTGACATAGAGATCTTTAGTTGGTTTGGTCAGGGTGTGAATTTCTATGTGCAAGATCTAGAATGTGTATTTCTATGTTTTGCCGGGTGTGGTTCCCGATCAGAGGCAGCTGTCGATCGTTGTCTCTGATTGGGGATCATACTTAGGCAGCCATGTTGCCCACCTATGTTGTGGGATCTTGTTTCTGTGTGTTTGGCTTGTTTGTGTGTAGCCCATTGGCACGTCACGTTACGTTGCTTTTGTCGGTGTTTCTATAATAAACGACTATGTACGCATACCACGCTGCACCTTGGTCCAATCCTTTACTCAACGAACGTGACAGTACAATAATCAGAAATAGATTACACGAAGAGAAGCCTACTTTTGCATGTTTCATTGATTTCCAGAATGCTTTTGATTTTGTAAATAGGGATATTTTTTGCCCATAGATTGTTAAAGACGGGAAATTAAATTTTATCACATAATCCAGTCTCTTTACAAAGTACCAATTGCTTGTGTGCATGTAAATGAATATGGAACAGATTGGTTTCCCTTGGTTACCCTCCGGTGTAAAACAAGGAGACGCCTTATCACCAACTTTGTTTTCTATGTTTATAATTGATTTGGCAAAATAAATTAAACAGTTAAATATTGGAGTAAGATATGATGATGAAACGCTGAGTATCCTTTTATTATGCTGATGATGAAACGCTAAGTATCCTTTTATTATGCTGATGATGTTATTTTGAAGGCAGAAACTGAACAAGACCTGCAGAACATCTTGTTATGTGCAGCCAATTGGTGTAAAAGATGGGAGACTCGTGATCAACCAGACAAAAAACCCAGATAATGCATTTTTAGAAAACCAGGTACTAAGAGAAGTGGTTTTCAGTTTTGTTTTGGTGAAGACATTCTTGAGTTTACTAGCAGTTATAAATATTAGGGTCTTTTTTATTGATGAACATATTACCTTTCTATATACGGAAACATCTGTCCTGGCCGACGCTCTTGGAGGAGTTATAGGAAAAACAAAAACACTCAAAGATTTTGTTTATTGTCACGCCCTGACCTCTAGAACTCTAGTTAGTTTGGTCAGGGTGTGCATGTTGAGTTCTAGGTTGGTGTATATCTATGTTTAGATTCTAGTTGTTATATTTCTAGGTTTGGCCGGGTGTGACTCTGAAATGTCTGACCTTTTCCAACAGCCTGACTGTGAACATCGGTACGAAAACCCAAATTAAGGGAGACATAGATATTATTTAAAAAACAACTGTTGATGCAATATGAAAAAAAAAAAAAACGGGTGGAGGAGATTTATCATTAACCCAAATTGAGAACCTTTTGTTTGATAAAGGGTGAATTTGTGTAAGAGATATATAATGTATAACCTACCTAAAAGCAGGAGATGGCAGGTAAGATCAGGGACATTGTGTATTGAAACAGGTCGGAATTGTGTTGAAACGGAAGATGAAAGATTATGTAACTATTGTGACCTCAAAGAAATAGAGAATGAAATTCATTTTCTCCTCTATTGCCCTTTCTACCACGATATACGCTTGCTCTTATTCCAGACAGACCACCAGATATACCCTGGCATTATGTAGCTGAGGAGACAGACCACCAGATATACCCTGGCATTATGTAGCTGAGGAGACAGACCACCAGATATACCCTGGCATTATGTAGCTGAGGAGACAGACCACCAGATATACCCTGGCATTATGTAGCTGAGGAGACAGACCACCAGATATACCCTGGCATTATGTAGCTGAGGAGACAGACCACCAGATATACCCTGGCATTATGTGGCTGAGGAGACAGACCACCAGATATACCCTGGCATTATGTAGCTGAGGAGACAGACCACCAGATATACCCTGGCATTATGGGGCTGAGGAGACAGACCACCAGATATACCCTGGAATTATGTGGCTGAGGAGACAGACCACCAGATATACCCTGGCATTATGTGGCTGAGGAGACAGACCACCAGATATACCCTGGCATTATGTGGCTGAGCCATGAGGAGACAGACCACCAGATATACCCTGGCATTATGTGGCTGAGGAGACAGACCACCAGATATACCCTGGCATTATGTAGCTGAGGAGACAGACCACCAGATATACCCTGGCATTATATGGCTGAGGAGACAGACCACCAGATATACCCTGGCATTATGTAGCTGAGGAGACAGACCACCAGATATACCCTGGCATTATGTGGCTGAGGAGACAGACCACCAGATATACCCTGGCATTATGTAGCTGAGGAGACAGACCACCAGATATACCCTGGCATTTTGTAGCTGAGGAGACAGACCACCAGATATACCCTGGCATTATATGGCTGAGCCATTAGGAGACAGACCACCAGATATACCCTGGCATTATGTAGCTGAGGAGACAGACCACCAGATATACCCTGGCATTATATGGCTGAGCCATTAGGAGACAGACCACCAGATATACCCTGGCATTATATGGCTGAGCCATTAGGAGACAGACCACCAGATATACCCTGGCATTATATGGCTGAGCCATTAGGAGACAGACCACCAGATATACCCTGGCATTATGTGGCTGAGGAGACAGACCACCAGATATACCCTGGCATTATGTGGCTGAGGAGACAGACCACCAGATATACCCTGGCATTATGTAGCTGGGGAGACAGACCACCAGATATACCCTGGCATTATGTGGCTGAGGAGACAGACCACCAGATATACCCTGGCATTATGTAGCTGAGGAGACAGACCACCAGATATACCCTGGCATTATGTAGCTGAGGAGACAGACCACCAGATATACCCTGGCATTATGTGGCTGAGGAGACAGACCACCAGATATACCCTGGCATTATGTAGCTGAGGAGACAGACCACCAGATATACCCTGGCATTATGTAGCTGAGGAGACAGACCACCAGATATACCCTGGCATTATGTGGCTGAGGAGACAGACCACCAGATATACCCTGGCATTATGTGGCTGAGGAGACAGACCACCAGATATACCCTGGCATTATGTGGCTGAGGAGACAGACCACCAGATATACCCTGGCATTATGTGGCTGAGGAGACAGACCACCAGATATACCCTGGCATTATGTAGCTGAGGAGACAGACCACCAGATATACCCTGGCATTATGTAGCTGAGGAGACAGACCACCAGATATACCCAGGCATTATGTAGCTGAGGAGACAGACCACCAGATATACCCTGGCATTATGTAGCTGAGGAGACAGACCACCAGATATACTCTGGCATTATATGGCTGAGCCATTAAGAGACAGACCACCAGATATACCCTGGCATTATGTGGCTGAGGAGACAGACCACCAGATATACCCTGGCATTATGTGGCTGAGCCATGAGGAGACAGACCACCAGATATACCCTGGCATTATGTAGCTGAGGAGACAGACCACCAGATATACCCTGGCATTATGTAGCTGAGGAGACAGACCACCAGATATACCCAGGCATTATGTAGCAGAGGAGACAGACCACCAGATATACCCTGGCATTATGTGGCTGAGGAGACAGACCACCAGATATACCCTGGCATTATGTGGCTGAGGAGACAGACCACCAGATATACCCTGGCATTATGTAGCTGAGGAGACAGACCACCAGATATACCCTGGCATTATGTAGCTGAGGAGACAGACCACCAGATATACCCTGGCATTATGTGGCTGAGCCATTAGGAGACAGACCACCAGATATACCCTGGCATTATGTAGCTGAGGAGACAGACCACCAGATATACCCTGGCATTATGTAGCTGAGGAGACAGACCACCAGATATACCCTGGCATTATATGGCTGAGCCATTAGGAGACAGACCACCAGATATACCCTGGCATTATGTGGCTGAGGAGACAGACCACCAGATATACCCTGGCATTATGTGGCTGAGGAGACAGACCACCAGATATACCCTGGCATTATGTAGCTGAGGAGACAGACCACCAGATATACCCTGGCATTATGTGGCTGAGGAGACAGACCACCAGATATACCTTGGCATTATGTAGCTGAGGAGACAGACCACCAGATATACCCTGGCATTATGTAGCTGAGGAGACAGACCACCAGATATACCCAGGCATTATGTAGCTGAGCCATGAGGAGACAGACCACCAGATATACCCTGGCATTATGTAGCTGAGGAGACAGACCACCAGATATACCCTGGCATTATGTGGCTGAGCCATGAGGAGACAGACCACCAGATATACCCTGGCATTATGTGGCTGAGGAGACAGACCACCAGATATACCCTGGCATTATGTGGCTGAGGAGACAGACCACCAGATATACCCTGGCATTATGTAGCTGAGGAGACAGACCACCAGATATACCCTGGCATTATGTAGCTGAGCCATGAGGAGACAGACCACCAGATATACCCTGGCATTATGTGGCTGAGGAGACAGACCACCAGATATACCCTGGCATTATGTAGCTGAACTATGAGGAGACAGACCACCAGATAAACCCTGGCATTATGTGGCTGAGTAGACAAACAGGGGGCGGTGCTGCTGTGGTTGAGCTATGAGTAGAAGCTGAAATGGTTTTTGTCCATTGTGTATTTGTCACGTTCGTTCATAGACGGGTCAGACCAAGGCACAGCGTGATATGCATACATGTTTATTATAAACTTAATAAACAACGACAAAACAATAAACCAACGAAACGTGATGTCCAACGGTAACACACAACAAACCTCACACGGAACAAGATCCCACAACCCACTAGTGCCAATAGGCTGCCTAAGTATGGTCCCCAATCAGAGACAACGAGCGACAGCTGCCTCTGATTGGGAACCACACCGGCCAACATAGATCTAGACCTACTAGATCCTATAACATAGAACAAGCACAACAAGGAATATACACACCCTGACTCAACATATAAGCGTCCCCTGAGTCAGGGTGTGACAGTATTTCCATTTGCGGATTATTCAGATAAAGCCTGGAATAAAAGAAAAAGGGCTATTTTTGGAAAGTATTCAGACCCTTTGACTTTTTTAGTCTCATCTGACCAGAGTACCTTCTTCCATATGTTTGGGGAGTCTCCCACATGCCTTTTGGCAAACACCAAACGTGTTTGCTTATTTGTTTCTTTAAGCAATGGCTTTTTCTGGCCACTCTTCCGTAAAGCCCAGCTCTGTGGAAGGTAAGGCTTAAAGTGGTCCTATGGACAGATACTCCAATCTCCGCTGTGGAGCTTTGCAGCTCCTTCAGGGTTATCTTTGGTGTCTTTGTTGCCTCTCTGATTAATGCCCTCCTTTCCTGGTCCGTGAGTTTTGGTGGGCGGTCCTCTCTTGGCAGGTTTGTTGTGGTGCCATATGGGATGTTGGGATGTTCAAAGTCTCAGATTTTTTTTACAACCCAACCCTGATCTGTACATCTCCACAACTTTGTCCCTGACCTGTTTGGAGAGCTCCTTGTTCTTCATGGTGCCCCTTGCTTTGTGGTGTTGCAGACTCTGGTGTCACGATCGTTGAACGGAGTGGACCAACGCGCAGCGTTATTTGCAAACATATTTTATTAACAATAGTGATAATACGAACAAAACAATAAACGATGACGTGACGTCCTAGGTTAAACAACCAACACGGAACAAACCAAACGGAACAAGATCCCACAAACACTATGGGAAAACAGACTGTTTAAATATGGTTCCCAATCAGAGACAACCAGCCACAGCTGACACTAGTTGCCTCTGATTGAGAACCACACTGGCCAACATAGAAATAGAACACATAGAACTACAACACAGAACAAGAACACATAGAATCTACACACCCTGGCTCAACATATAGAGTCCCCAGAGCCAGGGTGTGACAGTACCCCCCCCCCCCCCCCCCAAAGGCGTGGACTGCGACCGCGCCTCCACGTAAACCAAACAGGGGAGGGCTGGGTGGGCATTCCTCCTCGGAGGCGGTTCCGGCTCCGGGCTTGCCCACCACCCTCCAATAATCCCCCCGTAGCGCCCCTGGTCCGGTCTGGCCCCGCTGGCTGGAGCTGGACTGGACATCGTAGGAGCAGATTGCTTAAGCTCCGGTGTGGAGCAGCTGACCGGTACCTGACCAGGCACCGGTGACCCAGGCACGGGTTGTGCCGGACTGACGACGCACACCCCTGGCTTGGTGCGTGGAGCAGGAACGGGCCGGACCGGGCTGACGATGCGCACCCCTGGCTTGGTGCGTGGAGCAGCCACGGGCCGGACCGGGCTGACGATGCGCACCCCTGGCTTGGTGCGTGGAGCAGGAACGGGCCGGACCGGGCTGACGATGCGCACCCCTGGCTTGGTGCGTGGAGCAGGAACGGGCCGGACCGGGCTGACGATGCGCACCCCTGGCTTGGTGCGTGGAGCAGCAACGGGCCGGACCGGGCTGACGATGCGCACCCCTGGCTTGGTGCGTGGAGCCGGAACGGGCCGTACCGGGCTGACGATGCGCACCCCTGGCTTGGTGCGTGGAGCCGGAACGGGCCGTACCGGGCTGACGATGCGCACCCCTGGCTTGGTGCGTGGAGCAGGAACGGGCCGGACCGGGCTGACGATGCGCACCCCTGGCTTGGTGCGTGGAGCAGCCACGGGCCGGACCGGGCTGACGATGCGCACCCCTGGCTTGGTGCGTGGAGCAGGAACGGGCCGGACCGGGCTGACGATGCGCACCCCTGGCTTGGTGCGTGGAGCAGGAACGGGCCGGACCGGGCTGACGATGCGCACCCCTGGCTTGGTGCGTGGAGCAGCAACGGGCCGGACCGGGCTGACGATGCGCACCCCTGGCTTGGTGCGTGGAGCCGGAACGGGCCGTACCGGGCTGACGATGCGCACCCCTGGCTTGGTGCGTGGAGCCGGAACGGGCCGTACCGGGCTGACGATGCGCACCCCTGGCTTGGTGCGTGGAGCAGGAACGGGCCGGACCGGGCTGACGATGCGCACCCCTGCCTTGGTGCGAGTGGCAGGAACAGACCGGGCCGGGCTGGCGACGCGCACCATTAGCTTGGTGCGGGGAGCAGGAACAGGCCGGGCCGGGCTGGCGACGCGCACCATTAGCTTGGTGCGGGGAGCAGGAACAGCCCGGGCCGGGCTGGCGACGCGCACCATTAGCTTGGTGCGGGGAGCAGGAACAGGCCGGGCCGGGCTGGCGACGCGCACCATTAGCTTGGTGCGGGGAGCAGGAACAGGCCGGGCTGGCTGGCGACGCGCACCATTAGCTTGGTGCGGGGAGCAGGAACAGGCCGGGCCGGGCTGGCGACGCGCACCGTAGGCTTGGTGCGAGGGGCAGGAACAGGCCGGGCCGGGCTGGCGACGCGCACCGTAGGCTTGGTGCGAGGGGCAGGAACAGGCCGGGCCGGGCTGGCGACGCACACCATTAACTTAGTGCGGGGAGCAGGAACGGGCCGGACCGGACTGGTGATGCACACCACTTGCTCGGTGTGAGGAGCGGGACTGGGTTTTGTCATAACCCTCCGCTCCCTCAGCTGCCTACACAGTTCCTCTCGCCGTGCCTCTACTCTCACCTTCTCCCTTATCGCCTCCAGTAGTTCCACCCTCTGCACCACTAACTCCTTCTCCCTCTGCACCAATAGCCCCCTTAACCTGGTGGCCTCCTCACCTAACCTCCTAATACGCCCTGTAGCTGCCTCCTGCTGCCCCGTCGCCCATGCCGTGTGCCCCCCCCTAAAAAATTTTTGGGGTTGCCTCTCGTCCGTCCGACGACGACACTGTTGACGCCGTTGCTCCTCTCTCCGTCGCGCCTCTACCGTCTCCTTCCATGGACGGCGATCCATCATTGCCTGGATTTCCTCCCAGGTCCAGGACCCCTGCCCGTCCATTATCTGCTCCCACGTCCAGGCTGCCTGCTCCTGGACACGCTGCTTGGTCCTGGTATGGTGGGATCTTCTGTCACGATCGTTGAACGGAGTGGACCAACGTGCAGCGTTATTTGCAAACATATTTTATTAACAATAGTGATAATACGAACAAAACAATAAACGATGACGTGACGTCCTAGGTTAAACAACCAACACGGAACAAACCAAACGGAACAAGATCCCACAAACACTATGGGAAAACAGACTGTTTAAATATGGTTCCCAATCAGAGACAACCAGCCACAGCTGACACTAGTTGCCTCTGATTGAGAACCACACTGGCCAACATAGAAATAGAACATATAGAACTACAACACAGAACAAGAACACATAGAATCTACACACCCTGGCTCAACATATAGAGTCCCCAGAACCAGGGTGTGACATCTGGGGCCTGTCAGAACAGGTGTATATATACTGAGATCATGTGACAGATCATGTGACACTTAGATTGCACACAGGTGGACTTTATTTAACTAATTATGTGACTTCTGAAGGTAATTGGTTGCACCAGATCTTATTTAGGGGCTTCATAGCAAAGGGGTTGAATACATATGCACGCACCACTTTTCCTTTATTTATTTTTTAGAATATTTTGAAACAAGTTCTTTTTTTTCATTCCACTTCACCAATTTGGACTATTTTGTGTATGTCCGTTACCTGAAATGCAAATTAAAATCAATTTAAATTACAGGTTGTAATGCAACAACATAGGAAAAACGTCAAGGGGGATGAATACTTTTGCAAGGCACTATCTGTAGATGATGTATAGGCTTGTCTCATATATGAATCTTCTCTTTGTGCCAGACAGGGTTGAAATGCCTTCTGTTTAATTGTTCTGTATTTATTTATCTGTATATGTTATATGACTGCTCCAGGGACATAATTGTTGTTTGGATAACCTTATCTACTACCTTATCTACTACCTTATCTACTACCTTATCTACTACCTTATCTACTACCTTATCTACTACCTTATCTACTACCTTATCTTGTCACACCCTGGCTCGGGGACTCATTATGTTGAGCCAGGGTGTGTTCATTCTATGTTTTCTGTTTCTTTGGTGGGTGTTCTAGGTTGTCAATTTTCTATGTTTGCCGGTGTGACTCCCAATCAGAGGCAAACGAGTGTCAGCTGTCGGCTGTTTGTCTCTGATTGGGAGCCATATTTAATCTGTCTGTTTTTCTTTCGGGTTGTGGAATTTTGTTCGTGTCGTGGTTGCGCTACCGGTGTCGGTACGCTATTTTCCTGAGCTTCCTCCTTGTGTTGTGAGGAGAGATTTACGCACCTGTGTGTGCGCTAGTATTTACGCCTGTGTGCGTCTTTTGCCTCCGGGCTGTTTTGGATTACTTTTCGTGCACAGTAAAGTCTTGTTGGACTTACCCTCTGCTGCCTGCGCCTGATTCCACACCACACCCATACACAGCACCGTGACAGAAAATCCCACCAAGACCAGACCAAGCAGCGTGTCCAGGAGCCATCGCAAATAGATCTCCATGGCAGCTTCGACTGGGTCAAGCCCATTGAGGAGCTGAGTGAAGAGGGTTGGAGACAGAGGAGCGAGAGGTGGGAGAGAATGTTGGAGGCCTGGTCCACGGGGAGGAGAGACCCCCAGAAATTTTTTAGGGGGGGGCTCACGACGTCGGGGCAGCAGGAGGCCGCTATGGAGCGGTCCAGCGGGGTTGCAGAGGAGGCCGCCAGGTTACGGGGGCCACTGGTAGAAGAGGGGATGGAAGGTGTAGAGGCACGGCGAGAGGTACTGGCGTGTGTTGCCAGTCCGGTCCGGCCCGTTCCAGATCCCGGTGTAGAGCCAGTGGTGTGTGTCCCCAGTACGGTCCGGTCTATTCCTGCTCCCCGCACCAAACCTACGGTGTGCGTCGACAGCCCAGCCCGGCCCGTTCCTGCGCTCCGCACCGAGTCTGTGGTGCGCGTCGCCAGCCCAGTCCGGCCCATCCAAGCTTCTCGCATAAAGCCTACGGTGTGCGTCGCCAGCCCAGCCCGGCCTGTTCCTGCTCCACGCACAAAGCCTACGGTGTGCGTCGCCAGCCCAGCCCGGCCTGTTCCTGCTCCACGCACAAAGCCTACGGTGTGCGTCGCCAGCCCAGCCCGGCCTGTCCCTGCTCCACGCACAAAGCCTACGGGGTGCGTCGCCAGCCCAGCCCGGCCTGTCCCTGCTCCACGCACAAAGCCTACGGTGTGCGTCGCAAGCCCGACCCGGCCTGTTCCTGCCACTCGCACCAAGCCAGGAGTGCGAGTCGCCAGCCTGGTCCAGCCTGTTCCTGCCACTCGCACCAAGCCAGGGGTGCGAGTCGCCAGCCTGGTCCAACCCGTTCCTGCCACTCGCACCAAGCCAGGGGTGCGAGTCGTCAGCCTGGTTCAGCCCGTTCCTGCTACTCGCACCAAGCCAGGGGTACGAGTCGTCAGCCTGGTCCAGCCCGTTCCTGCTACTCGCACCAAGCCAGGGATGCGAGTCGTCAGCCCTGTCCGGCTCGTTCCTGCTCTCCGCACCAAGTCTGTGGTGCGCGTCGCCAGCCCATTCCGGTCCATTCCTGCTCCACGCACCAAGCCAGGGGTGTGTATCGTTAGCCCGGTCCGGTCCGTTCCTGTTCCACGCACCAGGCCAGGGGCGCGTGTCGTCAGTCCGGCTCCGGCCAGCGGGGCTAGACAGGACCAGGGGTACTTTGGGGGGTTGGAGAGGAAGTGGGGATCTAGCCCAGAGCCGGAGCCGCCGCCGAGGAATGCCCACCCAGCCCTCCCCTGTTTTTGTTCGTATTTAGGCGCGGTCGCAGTCCGCGCCTTTAGGGGGGGGTACTGTCACACCCTGGCTCGTGGACTCATTATGTTGAGCCAGGGTGTGTTCATTCTATGTTTTCTGTTTCTTTGGTGGGTGTTCTAGGTTGTCAATTTTCTATGTTTGCCGGTGTGACTCCCAATCAGAGGCAAACGAGTGTCAGCTGTCGGCTGTTTGTCTCTGATTGGGAGCCATATTTAATCTGTCTGTTTTTCTTTCGGGTTGTGGAATTTTGTTCGTGTCGTGGTTGCGCTACCGGTGTCGGTACGCTATTTTCCTGAGCTTCCTCCTTGTGTTGTGAGGAGAGATTTACGCACCTGTGTGTGCGCTAGTATTTACGCCTGTGTGCGTCTTTTGCCTCCGGGCTGTTTTGGATTACTTTTCGTGCACAGTAAAGTCTTGTTGGACTTACCCTCTGCTGCCTGCACCTGATTCCACACCACACCCATACACAGCACCGTGACATATCTACTACCTTATCTACTACCTTATCTACTACCTTATCTACTACCTTATCTACTACCTTATCTACTACCTTATCTACTACCTTATCTACTATTATGTATAGATTTTTATCTAAAAAAAATCACTCTTTATGCGATGCACAATGCAGAAAACACCAGAAGAAGAATTATCACAGTGAATTATTGTAATGGTTGTTCATGTGTCAATTAATCCCATAAGGGATGGGTTGTCAACTGGCGATCTGACACGATAATAAAAATGTCATTGATTCATTGATTCATTGATTCATTGATTCAATACTCCTCTGCTTTCCACTAGATGTTGGAACATTGCTTGCTACCATTCAGCCACAAGGGCATTGGTGAGGTCAGGCACTGATGTTGGGCGATTAGGCCTGGCTCGCAGTCTGCAGTCAATTCATGCCAAAGGTGTACGATGAGGCTGAGGTCAGGGATATGTGCAGGCCAGTCAAGTTCTTCCACACCGATCTCGACAAACCATTTCTGTATGGACCTCGCTTTGTGCACGGGGGCATTGTCATGCTGAAACAGGAAAGGGCCTTCCCCAAACTGTTGCCACAAAGTTGGAAGCACAGAATCATCTAGAATGTCATTGTATGCTGTAGAGTTAAGATTTCCCTTCACTAAAACTAAGGGGCCTAGCCCGAACCATGAAAAACAGCCCCATACCATTATTCCTCCACCACCATACTGAACAGTTGGCACTATGCATTGGGGCAAGTAGCGTTCTCCTGGCATCCGCCAAACCCAGATTTGTCAGTCAGACTGCCAGATGGTGAAGCGTGATTCATCACTCCATAGTCCAATGGCGGCGAGCTTTACACCACTCCAGCCAACGCTTGGCATTGCACATGGTGATCTTAGGCTTGTGTGCTGCTGCTCGGCCATGCAAACCCATTTCATGAAGCTCCTGACAAAAAGTTATTGTGCTGACGTTGCTTCAGAGGCAGTTTGGAACTCGGTAGTGAGTGTTGCAACTGAGGACAGACGATTTTTACGCGCTACACACTTCAGCACTCAGCGGTCCCATTCTGTGAGCTTGTGTGGCCTACCACTTCGCGGCTGAGCCGCTGTTGCTCCTAGACATTTCCACTTCACAATAAAGCACTTACAGGGCAGAAATGTTACGAACTGACTTGTTGGAAAGGTGGCATCCTATGACGGTGCCACGTTGAAAGTCACTGAGCTCTTCAGTAAGGCCATTCTACTGCCAATGTTTGTCTATGAAGATTGCATGGCTGTGTGCTCGATTTTATACACCTGTCAGCAAGGGGTGTGGCTGAAATAGCCGAATACACTAATTTGAAGGGGTGTCAACATACTTTTGTATATATCGTGTATCATGGTACAGCTACAATGGATAACAAACAGGCATTGATTCTTGTGGCATTGGTAGGTATGGATAAGTATCTCAAAATGGTGGATATTGGTAAGTATGTAAAATAGAACCCAACATGGTAATTGGTGAATTAAGTATAGCTAGCTATAATTCAAATGGTTTGGCTGATAATAAGAAAATAAGAGCGTTTTTACATGTTAAAGGAGAATGATTACCATATTTATTGCCTTCATGAAAGTCATTCAATATCTTCTGACGAAGTGGGAAAAAGAATGGGATGGTAATATATATTTCTGTCATTGGCAGTGGCTCAAGAAGAAGCACATTAAGGTCCTGGAGTGGCCTAGCCAGTCTCCAGACCTTAATCCCATAGAAAATATGTGGAGGGAGCTGAAGGTTCGAGTTGCCAAATGTCAGCCTCGAAACCTTAATGACTTGGAGAAGATCTGCAAAGAGGAGTGGAACAAAATCCCTCCTGAGATGTGTGCAAACCTGGTGGCCAACTACAAGAAACGTCTGACTTCTGTGATTGCCAACAAGGGTTTTGCCACCAAGTACTAAGTCATGTTCAAAATGTGTTATGATCCTATTAAAAAACAATCTAGATCTTGAGGTGAAATACACTGCTCAAAAAAATAAAGGGAACACTTAAACAACACAATGTAACTCCAAGTCAATCACACTTCTGTGAAATCAAACTGTCCACTTAGGAAGCAACACTGATTGACAATACATTTCTCATGCTGTTGTGCAAATGGAATAGACAACAGGTGGAAATTATAGGCAATTAGCAAGACACCCCCAATAAAGGAGTGGTTCTGCAGGTGGTGACCACAGACCACTTCTCAGTTCCTATGCTTCCTGGCTGATGTTTTGGTCACTTTTGAATGCTGGCGGTGCTTTCACTCTAGTGGTAGCATGAGACGGAGTCTACAACCCACACAAGTGGCTCAGGTAGTGCAGCTCATCCAGGATGGCACATCAATGCGAGCTGTGGCAAGAAGGTTTGCTGTGTCTGTCAGCGTAGTGTCCAGAGCATGGAGGCGCTACCAGGAGACAGGCCAGTACATCAGGAGACGTGGAGGAGGCCGTAGGAGGGCAACAACCCAGCAGCAGGACCACTACCTCCACCTTTGTGCAAGGAGGAGCACTGCCAGAGCCCTGCAAAATGACCTCCAGCAGGCCACAAATGTGCATGTGTCTGCTCAAATGGTCATAAACAGACTCCATGAGGGTGGTATGAGGGACCGACGTCCACAGGTGGGGGTTGTGCTTACAGCCCAACACCGTGCAGGACGTTTGGCATTTGCCAGAGAACACCAAGATTGGCAAATTCGCCACTGGCGCCCTGTGCTCTTCACAGGTGAAAGCAGGTTCACACTGAGCACGTGACAGACGTGACAGAGTCTGGAGACGCCGTGGAGAACGTTCTGCTGCCTGCAACATCCTCCAGCATGACCGGTTTGGCGGTGGGTCAGTCATGGTGTGGGGTGGAATTTCTTTGGGGGGGCCGCACAGCCCTCCATGTGCTCGCCAGAGGTAGCCTGACTGCCATTAGGTACCGAGATGAGATCCTCAGACCCCTTGTGAGACCATATGCTGGTGCGGTTGGCCCTGGGTTCCTCCTAATGCAAGACAATGCTAGACCTCATGTGGCTGGAGTGTGTCAGCAGTTCCTGCAAGAGAAAGGCATTGATGCTATAGACTGGCCCGCCCATTCCCCAGACCTGAATCCAATTGAGCACATCTGGGACATCATGTCTCGCTCCATCCACCAACGCCACGTTGCACCACAGACTGTCCAGGAGTTGGTGGATGCTTTAGTCCAGGTCTGGGAGGAGATCCCTCAGGAGACCATCCGCCACCTCATCAGGAGCATGCCCAGGCGTTGTAGGGAGGTCATACAGGCACGTGGAGGCCACACACACTACTGAGCCTCATTTTGACTTGTTTTAAGGACATTACATCAAAGTTGGATCAGCCTGTAGTGTGGTTTTCCACTTTAATTTTGAGTGTGACTCCAAATCCAGACCTCCATGGGTTGATACATTTGATTTCCATTGATAATTTTTGTGTGATTTTGTTGTCAGCACATTCAACTATGTAAAGAAAAAAGTATTTAATAAGATTATTTCATTCATTCAGATCTAGGATGTGTTATTTTTAGTGTTCCCTTTATTTTTTTGAGCAGTGTACATTAGTCATGCTAGTCGGATTGATTATTTTCTGGTATCATTTTCTATGGTGCCGAAAGTGAAAAAAGTATTGGTTGAGGATCGAATGCGATCAGATCATCAATTTATAGCCCTCCATATAACTATGACAGACTTTCCATGAGGGCAGGGATATTGGAAATGTAACCGGGGTTTATTGACTGACACTACTTTCTTAACAAAAATGAAGGAAACATAATTTTTCTTGCACAATACAGGTTCAGCGGACCCACTTATCGTATGTACCTTTAGAGTCCACTCAATTCAACTTTCATCCCAAAAACAAAAACTGTTTCGGTACACGTGTTTAGCAAACGTTATAGCTGGTGTAGCGAAATGCTTGTGCTTCTATCTCCAACAGTGCAGGAAAATCTAACAAGTAATATCTAACAATTTCACAACATATACCCAATACACACAAAACAAGTAAGGAATGGAATTTAAGAATATATACATATATGGACAAGCAATGACAGAGCGGCATGGACTAAGATACAGTAGAATATTATAGAATAGAATGCAGTATATACATATGAGATGAGTAGTGCAAGATATGTAAACATTATTAAAGTGACTAGTGTTCCATTTCTTAAAGTGGCCAGTGATTTCAATAGGCAGCAGCAGCCTCTAATGTGCTAGTGATGGCTATTTAACAGTCTGATGGCCTTGAGATATACGCTGTTTTTCATTCTTTCGGTCCCAGCTTTGATGCACCTGTACTGACCTCGCCTTCTGGATGATAGCGGGGTGAACAGGCAGTGGCTCGGGTGGTTGATGTCCTTGATGATCTTTTTGGCCTTCCTGTGACATCGGGTGCTGTATGTGTCTTGGAGGGCAGGTAGTTTGCCCCCGATAATGCGTTCGGCAGACTGCACCACACTCTGGAGAGCCCTGCGGTTGCGGGCTGTGCAGTTGCCGTACCAGGTGGTGATACAGCCCGACAGGATGATCTCAATTGTGCATCTGTAAAAGTTTGTTAGGGTTTTAGGTGCCAAGCCGAATTTCTTCAGCCTCCTGAGGTTGAAGAGGCTCTGTTGTGCCTTCTTCACCACACTGTCTGTGTGGGTGGACCATTTCAGTTTGTAGTGATGTGTATGCCAAGGAACTTGAAGCTTTCCACCTTCTCCACTGCGGTCCCGTCGATGTGGATAGGGGGGTGCACCCTCTGCTGTTTCCTGAAGTCCACGATCATCTCCTTTGTTTTGTTGACGTTGAGTGAGAGGTTATTTTCCTGGCACCACACTCCCTTAGCCCTCACCTCCTCCCTGTAGGCGGTCTCGTCATTGTTGGTAATCAAACCTACTACTGTTGTGTCATCTGCAAACTTGATGATTGAGTTGGAGGCGTGCTTGGCCACGCAGTGAACAGGGAGTACAGGAGGGGGCTGAGCACGCACCCTTGTGGGGCCCCAGTGTTGAGGATCAGCAAAGTGGAGATGTTGTTTCCTACCTTCACCACCTGGGGGCGGCCCGTCAGGAAGTCCAGGACCCAGTTGCACAGGGCGGGGTTCAGACCCAGGGCCTCGAGCTTGATGATGAGCTTGGAGGGTACTATGTTGTTGAATGCTGAGCTACAGTCAATGAACAGCATTCTTACATAGGTATTCCTCTTGTCCAGATGGGATAGGGCAGTGTGCAGTGTGATGGCGATTGCATCGTCTGTGGATCTATTGGGGCGGTAAGCAAATTGAAGTGGGTCTAGGGTGACAGCTAAGGTAGAGGTGATATGATCCTTGACTAGTCTCTCAAAGCACTTCATGATGACAGAGGTGAGTGCTACAGGGCGATAGTCATTTAGTTCAGTTACCTTTGCTTTCTTGGGTACAGGAACAATGGTGGCCATTTTGAAGCATGTGGGAACAGCAGATTGGGAAAGGGAGAGATTGAATATGTCCATAAACACACCAGCCAGCTGGTCTGCGAATGCTCTGAGGACGCTGCTTTTTATTCAGGAAAGAATAAAAAAGATCCTACTGGACATTATTCATCATGATCAGGCGGGTTCCTTAAAAGGAAGATCTGTATATTGGAGACAACATTAGACAACTACTAGAAATAATGGAAAACTATGAGAATGCAGGAAAATAAGGGGAAAATCTTTATAGCAGATTTTGAGAAAGCCTTTGATACAGAACGTCTAGAATCTGTTTATAAGTGTCTGGATTTGGATAATCTCTAATAAATTGGGTAAAAGTCATGTACGACAATCCTTTATGTAAAATTATAAATAACTGTTACTTCTCTGAGAACTTTGAATTGTCAAGAGGTGTAAAACAAGGTTGCTCTCTGTCACCATACCTATTTATTATGGCCATTGAACTGTTAGCTTTAAAAATAAGATCTGTTGATAACAATAAGGGGGAAAATGTAGGGATTAGAGACAAAAGTATCAATGTACGCTGATGATTCAAGTTTTCCCTTGAGTCCTCAATCTTCAACCTTGAAGGCCCTCATTGAGGACCTGGAGAATTTCTCTAGTTTCTCTGGACTAAAACCCAACTATGATAAGTGTACTATATTACGGATTGGATCTCTAAAAGATACAAACTTTAAATTGCCATGTGGTCTCCCGATTAAATGGGCGGATGGTGAAGTCGATGTGCTTGGTTTAGATATCCGGGAAAAGTTGAGCAATTTTGCAACTATTAACTTTGATAGAAAACTTAGCAAAATAGGGATGTATTTCAAAAGGAAATAGCAAAATGGCATCATACTGGGAAAGATGGGTTAATCTGTGGACATGGGAGGGATGGAGATCAGATCAGAATGGCATTATACTGGGAAAGATGGGTTAACCTGTGGACATGGGAGGGATGGAGATCAGATCAGAATGGCTTTATACTGGGAAAGATGGGTTAACCTGTGGACATGGGAGGGATGGAGATCAGATCAGAATGGCTTTATACTGGGAAAGATGGGTTAACCTGTGGACATGGGAGGGATGGAGATCAGATCAGAATGGCTTTATACTGGGAAAGATGGATTAATCTGTGGACATGGGAGGGTTGGAGTTAAGATCAGAATGAACGGTGGATTGGTCGCTGTGGGTGAAAATCCAGCATTTGAAGAAAAAGGAAATTAGGAATATATGTGTAATTATTTAACTACAGGTACCGTAGATGTGATCAAAAATAGCTGTAAGTAGCAGTAGAAGTATTGTTGTCCGTTAGTTTACTCCAATCAGGGGAGGGATGGTAAATTAGCTTACTCCAATCAGGGGAAGGGATGGTAGGGTTTGGGAATAAGAAATGATGCAAACAATTAAATTTATTCTAGTTCTAGAATCAATTTGAGGGACAAGGTTTCGATCCCCGGGACCACCCATACGTAAAAATGAATGCACACATGACTGTAAGTCGCTTTGGATAACAGAGTCTGCTAAATGGCATATTATTATTATTATTACATATTAGATAGCACCTTTTTTTCTAAGAGTGTAGGGGAGCAGTGTCCTTTACTGTTGATTGATTCATCAGGTTAATGAAGAAGACCTGTCTAATGTGTGTCTGTGTTTGTCTGTGTGTGTGTGTGTGTGTAAGTGTGCAACCCTGGGCGGCAGGTAGCAGAGTGGTTAAGAGCGTTGTGCCAGTAACCGAAAGGTCGCTGGTTCTAATCCCCGAGCCGACTAGGTGAAAAATCTGTCGATGTGCCCTTGAGAAAGGCACTTAACCCTAATTGCTCCTGTAAGTCGCTCTGGATAAGAGCATCTGCTAAATGACTAAAATGTAAAAAAAATGTAAGAGTCATTACAGGTGACTCTGTTGATTTGATCTAAATTAAGAGTCTGTCTCTCTCCACAGGGAAGCTTGACCCATACACTCCTAGAATCACCCCTTTAAAAACCACACACACATCGTGACGTGCTCCCAAAACACAGACGGAGGCAACCACAGTGAGGTTTTAACAACGTGTCGTTTTTTATATTCGCACTTCATTGAACGGGAACACCTCGGAATTCCGAACACACATGGGCTCAATTACTCCCAGGAATTAAAGTAAAGTCAGATATAAGGAACATATTCTTCTAATCCCAACTCGGGGTGTGAAGGGGAGAAACACGGGGTTATAATTGGGACCAGGTTTGACCAGAAATATCTCCCAAATGGCACCCTATTCCCTAAATAGTCCACTAGGGCTCTGGTAAAAATCAGTGCATTACAAAGGGCAATAGGATGCCATTTTGGGACGCATCCGATATCAATGCAGTGGTAGGGGTTTCTTAAAGGGGTTATTTTGGTTAAAAGGGCTATTTTGGTTGTACGTGAACAAATG
>NW_028158980.1:7500-39933 GCF_964263955.1 Coregonus lavaretus | reverse complement strand
TATTTTTTACAAATCCAATCTGGCTTCTGCTTAGGACGTTGTGTTCATCAAGGAAATTATGTAGTCTGCTGTTTATGATACTGCAGAGAATTTTCCCCAAGTTGCTGTTAACGCAAATTCCTTTGTAATTATTTGGGTCAAATTTGTCTCCATTTTTATAAATTGGTGTGATCAATTCTTGGTTCCAAATATCTGAGAAAATACCTGCAGTTAGGATAATGTTGAAGAGTTTGAGTATAGCCATTTTGAATTTGTGGTCTGTATATTTGATCATTTCATTTAAAATACCATCAGCACCACAGGCCTTTTTGGGTTGGAGAGTGCAAAGTTTTTCCAATAATTATTGTTCTGTAATTGGGGTATCCACAGGATTCTGATAGTCTTTGACTGCTGATTCAAGGATTTGTAATTTTTCTTGTATATCTTGTTGTTCTGGGCTCTTTGTTATATTGCTGTAGAGGTTTGCAAAGTGATTTATCCACATATCCCCATTTTG
This sequence comes from Coregonus lavaretus, assembly GCF_964263955.1. Lineage (NCBI taxonomy): Eukaryota > Metazoa > Chordata > Actinopteri > Salmoniformes > Salmonidae > Coregonus > Coregonus lavaretus. The sequence continues at coordinate 39,437 of NW_028158980.1, read as the reverse complement.
GACAGCCAATTCCTCATTATGAGGTTTGTTTAATTTATTCCAATTCTCCCAGAAGTGGTTTGATTTTATGGATTACTCAATCACATCCATCTGATTTCTAATGTGCTGTTATTTTTTTGTTCTTAGGGTGTGTTTGTATTGCTTCAGTGTTTCCCCATATTGAAGACATATATTTTTGTTGTCTGGGTCTCTGTGTTTATGATTAGATATATTGAAGACATATGTTAGATATACTTTCTTAGATTTTTGCAATCATTATCAAACCATTTTTCATTATGTATTCTTTTTGGTTTGCTCTTATGTTTCTTAAGATTAGCCAAGGAGGCTAATTTGTCAAATATAAAGTTTATGTTCCAAACGGCCAAATTTACACCTTCATTGGTGTAGGAGAATGTTAATGCTAAAAAGTTGTCCAGGAGAGATTGTATTTTTTGGCTACTAATTGCTTTTTGGTAGATTTCTGTACTGTTTGCACTCCATCTATAGGTCTGTTTAGTACCATGTAATTTATTGGGCTGTGATGCTTCATGGTTGGGTTCTGCTCTTCTCAGATACACTGTGATTTTACTGTGGTCTGAGAGAGGTGTTAATGGGCTGACTGTGAAGGCTCTGAGAGACTCTGGGTTGAGGTCTGTGATGAAGTAGTCTACAGTACTGCTGCCAAGGGATGAGCTGTAGGTGTACCTACCAAAAGAGTCCCCTCTTAACCTACCATTGACTATGTACAGACCCAGTGTTCGACAGAGCTTCAGGAGCTGTACTCCATTTTTGTTTTTCACTTTGTCATAGTTGTTTCTGGGGGGGTATGTGGGGAGGGAAAGGTTGTTGCTTCCCGGTAGGTGTTTATCCCAATGACTGTTAATATTGTCAAGTTCTTCTGCTGATCTAGCATTCAGGTCTCCACAGACCAGCACATTGCCTTGGGCCTGAAAGTGACTAATCTCCCCCTCTAGAATGGAGAAACTCTCTTCATTTAAGTAGGGTGACTCAGAGGGGGGAATGTATGTGGCACAGAGGAAGATGTTGTTATCTGTTAAGATAGCCTCCTTGTTGATTTTTAGCCAGATAAAGAATTCTCCTGTTTTGATCAATTTGATTGAATTAGTTAGTTCAGATTTATACCATATTAGCATTCCCCCTGAGTCTCTGCCCTGTGTGATTCCTTTTAATTTGGTGGATGGTACGATTATCTCCCTATAACCTAGTGGACAGCCAGTGGAAACATCACCTCTGCACCATGTTTCCTGTAGTACTACAATATCAACATCATCAATTTCTTTAAGGAAGTCTGGGTTTCTGCTCTTTAGCCCAAAAGCAGAGGACTTCAAGCCTTGTAAATTCCAACATGCAACGTAAAAATACTTTATAACTGTTTTTTCTTTACCTTCAAAATGAGATAAACACTCACAATCCAACAAGAACTATTAAAATATGATTTTTCAATTAAGGTAAACTCTTATTATGCAAATGTGATTTGTTTATCATTTAAGATAGTATTTGTGTCATGCCACTTGGGTGGATGTAGTGTGAGGATGGTGGAGTTCTTGTGCTCATCTTACCATGACCCTCGGCCTATCACATGTGAGCATAGTAGATTCAGCATTTGTTTGATGTCACTCATTTCGTTGGTGGGAGCTGGGCCAATTGCTCCTCTCACAGCTTGTGCATAGCTCTGTCTGCCGGGCTGTGGCTCCTCCAGGTGTGGGTCTGTGGTGGGGGGGAGGGGGGTGTTAGGCCTCGTCTGGGTGGGTCTGAAGCTGGGCTGGGGTGGTCTGTGCTGCGCTGGATGTGGTGGGCATTGAGGCTGGTGGTGCTGTGGCCGTGGCTGGGGGGTCCAGGGTGCTGGTCCGGGGTGTTGTCTCTGTGATCTCGGGGGGGGTGGAGATTGCTCCGCTGTTCCTGGGTGGAGAGGTCGGGATGCGGTTTAAAGCGACATCCTTGAGAGCCTTAGCAAGGATGGGGACTGTCTCCCTGTACAGGTGAACATGGTCATAGAGACAGTCCAGATCGAGGGTGGGATGGTGGGCCAGGTGTACATTGGGTCACAGGGCACAGTCCCGGGAGAGGCTGGCATTTATTCTTTGGATTGTGGCAGGGTGGAAGTCCTTCCTCTGTAGAAGGGTTGACACCACGATCCTTGAATTGGGGAAGATTGCGGAGGCCTTCTCAATCACTCCCCGTGGTGAAGTCGCCACCCTCTCCTGCTGAGCACGTAGGTCGTTGCTTCTGGTGTGTATGATTATGTGGCTTGGCGACTCGAGCTGGGCCTTATCAAGCAGCGCCATGGCACTCTGCGTTGTTGGGCACCACACCTTTCTCGTTTTGTGTCTAGGGAAAAGTTTATTCTCCTGAACAAACTTCCCATTTGAGTCCATCAACAGGACAATCTCAGCCAGTGTTTCTTCTGGACTGGAGGGGGTAGAGTTGGGGCTGGTGGGTGTTGGAGCTGGGGTGTGGCTGGTCTGTGCCGGTGCCGCTGTCAGTGGGAGGCTGTTCTGGGTGCTGGGGGGGAGGCATGCAGCCGGCAGGGCTGGGGAGGCCTGGCTGGTTGAGGTGGGCTCCTCTGCTGTGTGAGGGCAGGTCATAGAGTGGTGATCTAGCTGCTCCTGCAGCCTGTCCTCTGTTCTCTTTCTCTCCTGCAGCTCCTCTCTTAGTGTGGTCAGCTCGTTATTACTGCTCTACCTGGCTTTTTGGAGCTCTCTCACCTCCTTTGTTAGATCAGCCAGTTCTCTCTTGAGTCCGTCTCTCTCTTGCTGAACTTCTTTCAGCTGTGTTGCAAGGCTGCTGTCCTCCTCTGTCTGCACCTTGGTTAGGAGCTCCTCTAAGGTGTGGATGTCTGGTTTCTGTTTGCTCACACTCCCTGAGCAGGACCACCTCTCCCTCCAGTTTGGTGAACTGATCCCTCATGGCAGCCATGGTGGTGAGGAGGGCCTGAGCCTGCTCTGCACTGAGGGGGTCGCTCTCCTGCTGTGGCGTGTCCTCCACTATGGTGCTGGATGTGCCTTTTTGGGTGGGGATAGTGGGGGTGAGGGTGGTGCTGGTGGAGTTTGTCTTGTGGGAGGGCATGTCACTGGTGGTGTCCTTCTCTCTCTCTGCTCTCTCCTTAATGGTCTGAAAGTTTGTTTCAAACAGCCTAAGGTTACCTTGCACCATGACAGTCCCAGTCTTGTAGAGGTTGATTGTTATCATGGTGCTGTCAGGGTCGTCTGTCTCTTTGACTTTCAGCTTCCACCCATTACAGATTCCCTCTTTCTTTACGGATGGGTAGTGAGAGCAGACTGCTGAGCGCCATGCATTTGGCTGGTCAGTGAGAAAGATGAGATTACTCACATCACCGTTTTTGTAGAGGTCTGTGAAAAGGGTTTCTGGCCTACCCTTTAATAGATTCTGTTTAAAAGCTTTCCTTGTTGTGTCATTTTTGGCCTCTGGAGGGTAGAGAATGGACTCAGCGCTGAGGGGGAGTGGGGACATGGTGCCTATGGGCTCTGCTACTACTGCTGCTGCTGCTCTGTTCTGCTGTACCGTTGCCATGGCAACAAGTTTTGTTTGTCTGCTGCTGTTGCTAGCTAGCTCCTGTTTAGCTAAAAAAAACAGCAAAAAGAGTGAAAAATCTTCACACACAAAAACAGAAGATATGTTTAAAGTTAGACTCCGTGCTTCTTTTTGATTTACTCACTCAGTTTGGTCGTTTGATGTAGTTGTATTAACTCCCCTTGCTAGGTTTGTCCTAGCTCAATTTTCTGGCTGGCTTGTTAGCCTGCTGGCTAGGTTTTTGTTGTGTAGCTAGCTAGTGAGAGTCAAAACTTCTTAATTTGAGGCGCAAAGTTACTTTTTTTTCTATTCTGATTTAATAGAGTTGTTGTTCATCACTTATTGCCTTGAATAATTTTTAGATTCGAGTGTTTATCTCATTCTAAAAACGGGGACTGGAACTGTACACTGGATTTTACTGTTTTACTGTTGATCGCACTGCTGAACAACCTCACCTGCGGTCAGCTACTTGTCTGTCTGGTCTATTAACTGAGTTTGAGCTTTCTGATGTGTGGAGAGTAAGGAATGCAAAAGGTAGGCAGTACACATGGATAAAAGTTCATGAAGGTCGTGTCAGTGCAGCAAGGTTAGACAGGTTGTATGTATCTGAGCACTACTGTGGGAGGGCTGTAAGGTGGGACGTTACTCCTGTGGGTTTTTCTGATCACCATATTGTTACTGTTGATATTCACTTGTCCTGTCCACGAAGGTCATCACCTTATTGGTATTTTAATGTCAAGTTACAAATTACATGATGCCATGTTTTGTGAAAAGTTGTTGTTTTGGGAAAAATTGAGGGTTATTAAATGGAATTTTGAGTCCTTGAGACAATGGTGGGAGGTTGGGAAGGCCCAAATACGTGTGTTTTGTCAACAGTGTACTGCTCTGTCTAGTATTGAAGTTAAAGACACTATCAGGGCCCTTGAACAGGACATTAAATCTATTGAATTGAAGATGCTCACTCAGAATGACCCCGGACTAATCATTAACTTACAGGACAAGAGACATGAACTGAGGTCGTTTTTACATGAAAGAGTGAAGGGTGCCTTGATTAGGTCTCGTTTTGCCAACCTCAAGAATATGGATGCTCCTAGTGCTTAAAAAAAATAAACTAGGGCAGTCGACATTGCAACGCAAACAGATGGTCTGCCTTCGTCTCCCTGATGGGAAGGTGACCACGGATGACGCCAACATGCGCCAACATGCTGTGGATTTCTACTCTGCCCTCTATAAGGTGGAGGATTGTGATCCTCTGTGTGCTGAACAGTTGTTACATGGACTTCCTCAATTGGGCCCTGAGCAGAGAGCTGCTTTGGACTCTGGCATTACTCTGCAGGAGCTGTCCACTGCAGTTATGCAGCTCTCATCAGGCCGAGCCCCTGGCTTCGATGGTTTACCATCTGATTTCTATAAGCACTTTTGGGGGTCTATTGGGGGGGATTTTTATGATGTGGTGCGTGAATCTTTTCATGAGGGTTCTCTTCCGATATCCTATCAATGTGCTGTGCTTTCATTGTAGCCTAAAAAGGGGGATTTGTCTCTTTTAAAAAACTGGCGACCTGTTGCATTGCTGTGTGCAGAATATACAATTATATCTAAGTGTCTCTCAAACAGGTTGAAAGAATATCTGGCACAAGCACCAGTCTTACTGTGTACCTGACCGCTCTATTGTTGATAACTTGTTTCTATTAAGAGATGTTTTAGACATTTGTAAACTGTCTGATGTGAATGTGGGTTTGCTTTCTTTGGATCAGGAGAAGGCTTTTGACCGTGTGGACCACCAGTACTTGTTCAAAACAATGAAAGCCTTTGGGTTTGGGGATGTTTTTTTGTCTTGGATGAGTTTACTGCGTGCTGGGGCCTTATGTATGGTGAAGGTGGGGGGGGGGGGCCTGATACAACAGCTTCAGAGGACCCTTGTACATTTATTCTGGTCTGAACAACATTGGTTAAAGCTGCAGCCCTGTACCTGCCACTGCACCAGGGTGGGCAAGGCCTGGTGGACATTTCTTCTAGGATCATGGCTGTCCGGCTTCAAGCAGCCCAGAGACTGTTGTACAGTGACGGTTCTAGCTGGGTCGATACAGCCTACACATTGATGAGGAGAGCGGGCTGTTTGGGCTTAGACAAGCACCTTTTCCTCTTAAAGCTAGAGGGGGGTGATTTGTCTGGCCTGACTCCATTCTATGAGTCTGTTATGCAGGCTTGGAGAGTTTTCGACATGTCCCGTAAGGCCGGCCCGCCACCAGGGATGTGGCTTTTTGAAGAGCCTCTTTTTTTTAACACTGTCATCCAGTCCCGTGCTATGGGTTCAGCCAGCCTACATTCATGCCTGTTAGGTGTGGGGTGTACTAAGCTGGGTCATCTGATGCGGAACAGGAGCAGATCATTGGAGGAGCTGGGAGAAAGAGCGGGGATCTGGTCATCTCGCCTACTGAGGAATGTAGTAGCTGAGGTCTGCGATTCCTTGCCAGTCCTTCAATGGCAGTATGTGACTGATACTCTGATTGTTCCTGAATGTTAGTGCTGTGGCGGGGGCATTAGAGGAGGACGTGGGGATGCTGCTTTCCTTTGATACCCCGGAGCTGGGGGAGTTCAAGGCGGTGGGAAAGAAGGCCATGTACATAATATGTGTAAAAGTGTCCCGTGTTTCTTCTCTGGAAGGGGTCAAATCGACGAGGTGGGCGGGTGTGTTTGGTCTAGGTGCCTCCCCAAAAGGCTGCTGGCGGTCTGTATATACAATGCCTATTGTTAATAGGACAGCCGACCTCCAATGGAGGATAATCCATGGAGCCATAGCCACCAACATACATCTGGTACACCTGGATCCTACTGTTGGGGAGGGATGTCCATTCTGTGCTGAGTCTGAAACTCCGGCACATCTGTTTTTTTTTGTTTTTTTGTTTTGTTTTTTTCACCTTTATTTAACCAGGTAAGCCAGTTGAGAACAAGTTCTCATTTACAACTGCGACCTGGCCAAGATAAAGCAAAGCAGTGCGATAAAAACAACAACACAGAGTTACATATGGGTTAAAAAACATAGAGTCAAAAAAAAAATACAACAGAAAATATATATACAGTGTGTGCAAATGTAGCATGTTATGGAGGTAAGGCAATAAATAGGCTATAGTGCAAAATAATTACAATTAGTATTAACACTGGAATGCTAGATGTGCAAGAGATTATGTGCAAATAGAGATACTGGGGTGCAAAAGAGCAAAATAAATAACAATATAGGGATGAGGTAGTTGGGTGGGCTAATTTCAGATGGGCTGTGTACAGGTGCAGTGATCGGTAAGGTGCTCTGACAACTGATGCTTAAAGTTAGTGAGGGAGATAAGAGTCTCCAGCTTCAGAGATTTTTGCAATTCGTTCCAGTCATTGGCAGCAGAGAACTGGAAGGAATGGCGGCCAAAGGAGGTGTTGGCTTTGGGGATGACCAGTGAGATATACCTGCTGGAGCGCAGACTACGGGTGGGTGCTGCTATGGTGACCAATGAGCTAAGATAAGGCGGGGATTTGCCTAGCAGTGATTTATAGATGGCCTGGAGCCAGTGGGTTTGACAACGAACATGTAGTGAGGACCAGTCAACAAGAGCGTACAGGTCACAGTGGTGGGTAGTGTATGGGGCTTTGGAGACTAAACGGATGGCACTGTGATAGACTACATCCAATTTGCTGAGTAGAGTGTTGGAGGCTATTTTGTAAGTGACATCGCCGAAGTCAAGGATCGGTAGGATACTCAGTTTTACGAGGGCATGTTTGGCAGCATGAGTGAAGGAGGCTTTGTTGCGAAATAGGAAGCCGATTCTAGATTTAACTTTGGATTGGAGATTCTTAATGTGAGTCTGGAAGGAGAGTTTACAGTCTAACCAGACACCTAGGTATTTGTAGTTGTCCACATACTCTAGGTCAGACCCGTCGAGAGTAGTGATTCTAGTCGGGTGGGCGGGTGCCAGCAGCGTTCGATTGAAGAGCATGCATTTAGTTTTACTAGTGTTTAAGAGCAGTTGGAGGCTACTGAAGGAGTGTTGTATGGCATTGAAGCTCGTTTGGAGGTTTGTTATCACAGTGTCCAATGAAGGGCCAGATGTATACAAAATGGTGTCGTCTGCGTAGAGGTGGATCTGAGAGTCACCAGCAGCAAGAGCGACATCATTGGTTTTTCACCATTGTCCGTGGCCTGCACCACCTACCAGCCAGCTCTAGCCTGGACTATTATTCGGCCAGTCTGCACTGTCTGCACAGCGCGTTATCGACCCAGAACATATCAGTTTTTCTGCCGGAATCACTGAATCACTGGACCTTTAACTCCGGATTCATTGACATGGGAGAGAGGCATAAAGCAATCACAGGTGTAATTTGAGAGAGCTAAGACAACAGCTGGTAATGACGACACAGTTTGGGCTGAGGCTAAACATAAACAGGATGTGGTACCGTAAAAAGGAACAGTCCAGCAGGCATCAGCTGTATAGCTGAGTTATCATAAGGTCTGGTGAACAGCAATAGGATAGTTCGGAGGTAGTTCGGGGGCTGCTAAAGCACTAGCGAGCAAGAGGCCACGGCTAGCATGTGCTAGCGGGCCGGGGCTAGCAGATGGAATCTTCGTGTTCGACGTCGTAACGGGAAGCCTGTTGTAATCACATCAGACGATTTCGTCGGCAGACCAGTCGTGTAGGATCGGCGGGGCTCCGTGTCAACACTAGGTGGTCCCGTCCGGTTGACAGAGAGGTAGATAGCCGGGAGATGGGCCTAGCTCAGGATGATTAGCCAAACCACAACGTCCATTTTGTTGCAGCTAGCTGGTAGCGATGAATCCGGAGTTAAAGGTCCAGTGATTCAGTGATTCCGGCAGAAAAACTGATATGTTCTGGGTCGATAACGCGCTGTGCAGACAGTGCAGACTGGCCGAATAATAGTCCAGGCTAGAGCTGGCTGGTAGGTGGTGCAGGCCACGGACAATGGTGAAAAACCGCTAACGGTAGCTGATAGCAAGTAGCTAGTTAGCTGGCTACTCCCGTCCGGTAGACCGAGAGGTAGATAGCCGGGATATGGGCCTGGCTCTAGGCTAGCTCGAGGCTAACTGGTGCATGCATCGGGGCAGTGGTGATTAGCCAAACAGCAACATCCATTCGGTTGCGGCTAGCTAGTTGCGATCCGGTGATTAATGTCCAGTGATTAAATTATTCAGGCAGAAAATACAATGTTCTGGGTGAAATACCGCTAACTGTGGCTAATAGCAAGTAGCTAGTTAGCTGGCTAGCTAGTTTCAACTGGAGATTCTAGATAAAGGTAAGTCAATAATAGAATCCGTTCCACATTGAGTGAGGCGGGATGCAGGAAAGTATATTTTGTAGAAGGATGAAAAGTCTGATAGGGAAATATGTACGAAAAAGACAAAAAAAAACAGGGTATTTACAGGCTATTTACAGACACACGACAAAAACAGTACTGCACTACTACGCCATCTTGGAATGTCCCAGGTTGGTCGGGATGATTGCCCTGATCACTAGTTGGTTCTCAGCTCTGGGAGAGGTTTTCTCTTCCCAACTGTTTATATTTGGGCCAAAATACAGGTTAATTCGAAGGGGTGTAGTTCTCGTACTTAACTTTGTGTCAGGGGCAGCTAAATTAGCAATTTGGAAGACACAAAAGAACAGTATTCGGGGACAGGGGTCTGTGGACGTTGTGGGCATGCTGGAGGGATTTTATTTTTTATTTTTCTTTGGGGGGATGGATCAGCTTAATATTGCAGATAGATTGTATCTTCTATCAATGTAATTGTCTGCATCACTTCCAATCCCCCATGTTTTTTATATATATACTCCCCTTTATTACTTTTCAACCCCGCCATCCTTTCCCTACTTGGAGTTAATTAGTGAACAACAATGCCCAGGCCTCTACTTCCGGTCTATACTTACTACTATATAATTATTTTTTGCTCCTGAACTTCTTCTACTCTCAACCTCTCCGATCATTTTCATGATGTCCATCCGGTTTGCTTCTATATGCCATATCTTTCTAACTGTGCTCTTTCTCAAAAGCTCCCAACATACAACCTATATACTTATTATGGAGACAGTATGCTTACATTATTAGCTATCTTTGTTATTATTTGTTGTTATTTGTTATTAGTCCCATCCTTCAACTCTACTCAATACCTCCCATCTATCTCTTAACACCATCCATATAGGATTTCTATTTGCCATTTATATTTCAACCGTACTGTGATGTTTTACAAAAGTTCTGAACCTTTCTATTTTCATTGCTTCTACAGATTGTGAATTAAAAATAAACATTTTTGCTAAAAGTATTATTATATTATTGATCGATTGACTATGACTTTTTAGATCACCCAGTAATGCTATCTGCAAGGTTAGTTCCAGGTAAATATTGCAATCCTTTAGCCATTCCTGGACCTGTGTCCAAAAACAAGCTACAAATGGACAGAACCAAAACAAATGATCTAATGATTCTGTCTCTTCACAGCAAAATCTGCAGAGCTGGGAAGATTGTATCCCCCATATAAATAACATTCTATTGGTAGCAAGAATTTTATATAATAATTTAAATTGAAAGATTCAAATTTTTGAATCCGGTGTCATTTTGCGTATCAGTTCATAAACACTATGCCATGGGATCGGTACGTCAAAAATCTCTTCCCAACTATTTTGCAATCTATATGGGACGGCTGTCAATCCTTTGGTACTTAAGTGAAACTGATATACTTTTTTATTTATCACAGTTTTCCTTAACCAATTATGTTCTTTAATGCAAGGCCGACAGACAAGTTCCTTACTTTCTCCCCCTTCCACTTTCCTCTTCCACTTTTGCGGTAAGGCTGCAATTATTTGGTTGTAATTTTGGGTAGAGCAGACATTTCCATATGTTTTTGTTAGCTGCATGTGCGACATAACTCCACCAAGCCTACCGATGATATCATTTACGAAGATTATACCTTTTTTAAACATTCTGTCAAAAAATAAAATTTTCAATTAGTATATTTGAATTAACCACAATATTTGTTGCATTATTTGTTCTGTCGTTTCTGGAGGATTAAATTGAAATTGCAACCAGCTTTCTATGGCTTGTTTTAGAAATAGTGATATTTGGGAGATTATTTCCTTTTCAAATAACTGCAAATGAGTTGTTGTAATCTGAATAAAGGGGAAAAGGCCTTTCTTGAACATTGGGTGAGACAATCTTACAAATTTGCTTGAGAACCAGTTCGGATTTAAGTATAACTTTTGTATGACTGAAGCTTTTAGTGATAGGTCTAATGCTTTAATATTTAATCATTTCTGTCCTCCGAATTCATATTCATTATATAAATATGCCCTTTTAATTTTGTCTGGCTTGCCATTCCAAATAAAATTTAATATTTTTTTCTCATATAATTTAAAAAACTGTTCGCTAGGCGTAGGCAAGACCATAAGCAAATAGGTAAACTGGGATAATACTAAAGAGTTAATCAGGGTGATTTTTCCACAAATTGACAGGTATTTACCTTTCCATGGTAGTAAGATCTATTTTTGCTAACTTTCTATTAAAATGTATTGAAGTGAGATCATTTATTTCCTTTGGGATATGTATTCCGAGTATATCCACATCACCATCAGACCATTTTATTGGTAAACTACATGGTAATGTAAAAATTGTATTTTTTAGTGATCCAATACGTAATATAGTACATTTGTCATAATTTGGTTGTAATCCAGAGAGGTTAGAAAATGTATCTAGATCCTCTATGAGGCTGTGGAGGGATTCTAGTTGTGGATTTAAAAGAAAACATGAATCATCAGCGTACAATGACACCTTTGTTTTTAAGCCCTGGATTTCAAATCCTCTGATATTATTATTGGATCTGATTTTAATAGCTAACATCTCGATGGCCACAATAAATAGATATGCCGATAGTGGACAACCTTGTTTCACTCCTCTTGACAGTTTAAAACTTTCTGAGAAATAGCCATTATTTACTATTTTACACCTAGGGTTACTATACATGATTTTGACCCATTTTATAAGAGATTCTCCAAAATTGAAATGCTCCAGGCATTTATATATAAACCCCAGTCGAACTTTATCAAATGCCTTTTCGAAGTCTGCTATGAATAGCAGGCCTGGTTTCCCATATTTTCCATAGTGTTCCATTGTTTCCAATACTTGCCTTATATTATCTCCAATGTATCCTCCATGTAAAAAACCTGTCTGATTAGAATGAATAATATCTGACAATACCTTTTTAATTCTATGCGCTATACATTTTGCTAGAATTTTTGCATCTCAACACTGAAGTGTAAGGGGCCTCCAATTTTGTAAATGGACTGGATCTTTATATTTTCCACTTGTATCCTGTTTCAGTAACAATGAGATCAGACCTTCTTCTTGAGTGTCAGATAATCTACCATTTACATAGGAGTGGTTAAAACATGCTACTAACGGTCCTCTTAGTATATAAAAAAAAGTTTGGTATACCTCGACTGGTATGCCATCCAACGCTGGCGTTTTCCCAGACTTAAAGTCTTTAATTGCATCCAGAAGTTCCTCCTCTGTAATTTCACCTTCACATGAGTCTTTCTGTGTGCCATTTTGTAGTGTCGAGTAACGTTGCTAATTATGCTGTGTGACAAGGAGGACCCGCTGACGCTGTATTTTCATCATAAGGTTTATTCATAACAAAGGGTTACAGCGTCGATTTACAGATACCTGCAGATACCCGGAGAATAATCGCCCCATCTCTAATATGATTATTCTGTCCTCTTCTTTCCTAACTGTGGTATATGTGCTATGTAATCTGATATGGGTGTTCCCTACAGACCAATCCCAGGAGGACACCTAACAGACTTCCTCTGTTCTATGGTGTGTCACTCTAAAACGGCTCCCTCTAAAACTGAATAAACCTCCTCTCAGGTTCCACTTGAAAACATTAGCAAAGTCTTAATTCATCATACACTACATATTCCCCCCTTCGAGACTAACTAAAAGTCTCGAAAACAAAAATAATAGGATTATGACAAGTAACAATCTCTCTTATTGAGTAGTTTTTTAACAATAAACCAAAAACATTTTTCTATGGCGTGTAAATACCTTTCTATGAAATATGAACAAATCTTTATGGAGTGTGATTACATTACTATGAAATATGAACAAATCTCTATGGAGTGTGAGAGCGAAAAACCTGTCTGGCAGCCTTATTTCCAAATATCCATCCATCAATCAAGACAGTAAAATTCTCTCACGGCCCCTCTGCCCCAGGCAACCACTTAAGTACTCCAGATCAATTCATAAATCTTTATCAATGCATTTGAAACTGTGATGCAATTAAATACACATGAAAGCCTCAGCAAACAAAATACTATCCAAAAATGTCCACACTCAGGCTGGTCGACCCATCGGACCCTACTGTGGATTCTCTCTATCCCTTCCTAGACTCCATGTCCCTAAGCATTCACGAAATAAACAAAAACATCTGAAATCCCCACATGTATCCAATAACAGCAAATATCATTCTACAAAAATTACTACCAAAGAATATGACACAAATTATGTATTCCACATGCAAATATGTCTATATATCATTGCAGACACTGGAATGTAGTCCACTACACTTCATCTCCTCAGCAGTGTCGACTTCCAATGCATCTTCGATGATGGAATCTGAACATTTCCACACCTTCCTTGTTCCATCTCCTCCAGTCCCTTCATATTCTCCTTTCATATTGTCCCTTCATATTGTCCTTGTTTGAGTATTTCAATCTCTACATATTCCCCCAAATGCATCTGGAAGAAAAGAAAAGACCAAACAGTATCTTTTGCAAAACAACACATTCAAATTAAAACATCAATATCAACTAAGATTATAAAAATGATATATAAAATGAATCACATTCTATTCCCCCCTTTGATTCATAACAAAATACTAAAATCACACTAATATTGAAACCTCTTTATCTATCTATCAATACTCCTTTGAGTCTTGACAGAAGGTTAAACCCTCTTATCATTTCATTTGCAAAACCCCTCAAACCATAGATAATATTATCTATGTTATCTTCCCAAAATTTTACACCATACCATGGAAAAATCCCCACTTCTCTCTTAGATTTATCCTCCAATGATAGGCTTCCCAGACTATGAAACTTCTCTCTTTCAGAATCAGATTTATCTATGTCCCTTTCTTCCCCTCTTTTAATTTTAAAACCTCATATGGAAGCTTCAACTTCAACATGTAACAACATCCTATCCATCATATGTTTTATTAGAACAAAAACAGCTTTTAGCCTTCACTGGTTACCTCTCCAATGCTTCATGAAGCGCTGTTAACTGATTTTCCTTCCTATCTAACAAATTCACCTAGGTTAATTCATTTAACCAATAACACTTAAACCTAGGCCTAAACAAATGTTTCCACAACTACAAGGAAAATGAGCTGTATCACCCATCCTAACCCTAATAACAGTCTTTTCCTCTAAAATTGGTGCTGGAGCGATTGGCTCCCTTGTAATCAAATGTGATATATTTATAGCTTTAATAACTGTCAATGTTTAAATAGTTAAATTGCTTCTCACTGTTGTTATAATATACTAAAGTGTTGATGTCATTGTTGTTGATTCATCTATTTTCCCCTAAGCTTTGAACTCTTTACTTGTATTTCCATCTATCACCACTAGTGTCACTACATTCACTCTCAGTCCTAACTCTAATCCCTCACTTTCAAACTGTTTATTATAAAAAATACACTTATAATCACCTTGATCTTCCTGCTGGGAATTGTAAATATAGATACTCAATCACCCTCAATCTTCTCTTATCATTCAGCAACGCATACTTTCTCAATGCAACTGCTCCTAACAGATCTAAACTCCTACCATATCTACAGTGGCGGCTGGTGAAAAATATTCTCGGTGGGGCTGTGCCATACTTTTTTTTTCCTGTAACCATCGCGATATATTTTAACACAAACTGCAGGAAAGCAGTGCTCAGTGAAACATTCAGTAATTATTTAATGCCAATATTAAAAAGTTGAGGCATTCTTACACAAAAACATATTACACAAACCCAAGCCTTTCATTTGCATTTAAAGTGAACTTTTCACCATTGGTAGTAAACAGGCAACGCAACAGGCATGCTGTCAGAACAGAGTGGAAAGTGGACAATAACATGAAATTATTATAAAGTTTATAGGAAATCTTACACTGTATAAAAGGATGTATAATATAGAAATGGATATCAAGTGGATGAACTCAAACCTTTGACTGGAAGAATAGCATACAGTATTTTATGATCATACTAAATGTGACTAATTGTTAATGTGCTCCAGAACTGCAACAATTAATTGATACAAAACAACATATATACAGTAATATTAGCAAAGACACTATTAAGACTTTCTAGAGTACCATATATAACTGGATTTTTTATGCTAAGGTCAACTATATACAAAGAAACATGCGGCCAGAGCTGCTCTGTGTGTGTGTGTCTGTCATCTTATTTGTACAGGAATTTTATATATATATATAGACAGACAGACAGACAGACAGACAGACAGACAGACAGACAGATAGTGTGTATATACACACAAACTATGTCTAGTAACTGCTTTTAACCTGTGATGTACATAATTAACTGATGTTATTACGTTTTAAAGCCTTTTTCTATTACATTTGTGAGAGGGATGCAACATGGATAAGAGCGTCTGCTAAATGACTAAAATGTAAAATGTAAACATCATTTTGTTCTGCTGTGCACTTAGCAATAAAGTTAATCTTCAATAACAACTAGGCCTCTTCTAGAAATTGACCTGGTGGACACCTGAATAATTATTACAAACTGTGTAGTACTTTCCTGCATTATTATCAACGTCTGATTGTGTCTTCTCTTTCCTTTTAAAATACTAAAACAAATATAATTGTGACGGCTCTATGATAATCACTCACTTTGATGACCAGACACATTTAGGCTTTTAAACTGTTGTAAGTGAACTATTCATCTTTCTAACAACATCTTTATCAGCCAATAGTAAATATAGTTATTTACCTGATTGTTAGCATGCTGTCTGTGAACCTCTGGACAAGTGCTTTAATGAAGACAGGGTCAATGTTCCTCTTCTGCAGCTGGCTGAAAAGCATGTCCACATTTGGCATGATCTTGTGGAACAGTGCCAGGAAAAAACAGAAAGCCTCGTCTTCGAGCATCCTCACAAAGCCCCCCGCCTCTCTGACAGTCGGGGCATCAAAGTTCCCAGAGTCTCTGATGGTCTGGAAACACGTTAGTGGGTGGAAACGTCAGTCGTCTCGTCAGCTTGAATGGCGATAAAATCAGCACTCTTTACTTCCTCCAGGATGTAATCCTTAAGCACTGACAGCATACATTCCAACAGCTCGTTCTGTATCGTCTTTGACGTGCCCTTAAAAACGGTAGCTGTCTTCAGGTGCTCCTCCAGCACACTGTCGAGGGAGGCAACAAAATCCACTAAGCCCCGGAAAATGCCGGGGTTGTCCGAGGAGTCAGTCTCCTCGTGCCCACGCAAGGCCAACTCAAAAGCCCCACAGAACTTCACACAATCGATAATTTTGGATAGAATGTGCCTGTTTTTATCCACCTCCTCATTGTGTTTCCTCACCGCAATCCTGTGGCCGTCATCCAGCTGCGTAGCAATGTTCACCCTTCCTAATACAGCTAGCTTTACAGAGTTGTCCATGTGTGCCCTGGTGTTCTCATGTTTCTTTACCTTCTCTGACAGGTGCTTCATATCCCTCACTCCGGTACCTGTCCATGCTGAATCTGACCCCGTCCGGCCCGTCGTTTTAAAAAGCAAGCACGGAAAGCAAAATAAAGCATTAGCATCAGTGCACCCAGCTAGCCAAGCCTTCCTGGTGTACCAGCTACGGGAGAAGCCGCGCATATACTGCTTCCCTTTCTCGCTAGCCTGCTGTCTGATTGAGAGGTCAGGTTGATCTGGGCCCAGCTCTTTCACCCGAACTTTCTCTGACAAAGTTCTCCTCTCAAACGGATCTTGGAGGAGAGATTTCACCGAGTTAGGGTTGGGTCTTGGAGGAGTAACGTTTGCGCTCACCATTGTCGTCTAGTAAAAATGGCGCCACTGGAGCCCGGTCCTTATTTTATCAGGGGCGAGCTTGGGGCGATAAAATAATCGCCCTCCTTGGATTCGAATTAAAATCGCTGATTAGCTACATTTTATGTCATACATTCATATCTTAAATTAGCAATTGGCTTAACTGCTACGTAGACCCGCCTCCTCGGGGCACTTTCTGTATCGCCCAGAGCTGACGAGGCGTTTGACAGGCAGAGGAAAGGTTGCGAATATGATTTTCTATCATATCTTACACATATTACTGTGTGCATTCCATATTTCAAACACACAAATATTGACATACTGATGTTTTTATTATTATTATTATTATTTTTATTTATTTTTTATTTTATTTTTTAAAATAATTTTATTTAAGGGGGCGGCGCCCTAGCGCCCTCTATCGGCCAGCCGCCACTGCATATCTATCTTCTCACTGAAGTCTAAATTTCCTTCACCACTGTTCTCTCTCTCTTACTACTAACTAACATTGAAGCTTAGCTTACTGTCCTAGAGTTCCTTCAACCCTAGTTCTCTTAACTATTTTAATCTGACTTTTCTCCTAACTTTAAAAAAAATCATTTCACTGATTTATCCACAAAATCCTTTACCACTAATTTTTTCAATATGTGATCGGGAAGTCCCCACCTGCTTATGATTTCTTTACACACAGACTTGGCAAACGATTGAGCATCTTTTAGCCTAGTTTGAAATCTCTTCCCAACAATGCAATAGGTATATGTTCTGATACCAGAATGGGTATTTTCCTTTTCTCTTTTCTCATAGCAGATCTCAATTGGTTCCTTAAGAGTAATCAACTGTTTTACTCCCTCAAATCCCTATCCTAATTAGTTAATTTTACATAGTGAGATGTGTAACCTCTTTAGGCTGAACACAGATAAAAGCTTTTCCACTATCCGCTATCACTTCTCATAGTCCTTTGTTTTCACTTCAATTGTTGGATATTTTTCCCTAATTGGTGCTACCAGCTGACACCCCCCTTCGGATCTTCTAGGCACTCCTAGAATCCTTGCTCCTTTAAGGGTTCACCTGTCCTCCAGATGATCTTCACTTGCTCCTGTATCTTCCTCTGAAATTCTTCTTTCCAGAAACTATCTATGGATATGAAACAACTTGTACCACTTGTTGTGGCTGGTACAATAGCATTTGACCTTGTTCAGTTGAAGCTATGGCAGTGATTGTTGATTTGGTTCACACTGATTCTTCATAACCAAAGCTTTTCTTCTCCTTCTTCTTCTCCCCCAGTTGTATTTCATCAAGTTTTCTGAGAGTTTCTTGGTCCTGTTCTTTCTTGTTGTTGACATATCAGTATTCTTCAAAGGCTTATATTCTAAGTTCTGTCCTCGAAATATCATCTTCCATCAATGTATACTTTTTCTCCTCCAATTCTTGGGATCCTTTTCTCAGCAGTTTTTTCTTCTCTTCTGTATCTTCAGCTTCTTGAGTTGTTGTTCCAGTTCTCTTTGTCTCTTCTAAATTATTCCCCTTATCCAGGCATAATACACTTCAGTCTATATCTCTTTCTATTTCTTCTTTGCTAAACATTGTTGGATAAAATCCTCTTGAATATGAAGCACCTTTAATCTCCAAGTCTTCATCGCTGTCTTCATCTTTGCTTTCATCAGAAATCGAATCTCTTGTGTTCTTCTTCCTTCAACTTCCATCAGAGATCAAATCTCTAGTATCCTTCTTCTTTCCTCTCTTGCCAACTTCCTTCTAATCACAGAGTCATATCCACCCATGATCTCTTCTCAATCACTCTGATCATCATCATCATCTTCATCATCTTCAAGTTCCATCTTCCTTAACCTCACTCTTCTCTTCCAGACATCTAATTTTCTTCTTACTTTTGGAGTTTTGGATTCATCTTTATGGTCCTTTCTGCTTTTCCTCTCTCTATTATTCAATCACTTTCACCATGTTGATGACGTCAGGGTTAAAATCCCTTCACTGGCTATGGTTGTTCAATGTCAGGCCAACTTTTATTCCCTTTTCCAGATAACCATTAGTTAATGGTATTGCAATGTTTACTATTTTCAACTATATCAACAGGTGTAATTACTTTCATAGTTCTTATGTCCTTTTTCCCCCTTGTAACAACTATTTTATATTCCTTTATTGTAAATATTTCTATTTTAGACTATATAGCCTATAGCTTCCTCCCTATTTTTTCCTTCAACATTTTTTTTTCTCTTCCCCAAATTAATTAATTAATTTATTTATTTATTCATCAATTTATTTATCTATTCATTTTATTTTATTTTACCAAATTATTGATTAGTGGCAATCTTACCACATCCGATCAGGAAATTAAA
This sequence comes from Coregonus lavaretus, assembly GCF_964263955.1. NCBI lineage: Eukaryota > Metazoa > Chordata > Actinopteri > Salmoniformes > Salmonidae > Coregonus > Coregonus lavaretus. The sequence goes on along the minus strand of NW_028158980.1, from coordinate 20,477 downwards.
TGAAAGTAGTCAACTTCAGAGCAATCCAAAAAATGAAGACCTATAATCCTACAACACTACAACACTCACAAACCCCATTGCTTAATAAGCATCCAATTATCTTAATTTTACAGAATAATGTCAGTACTCGATTCCCAACACTCAACTCTAATCAAACCCACTCATGCACAAAAACTCAAAAATGCAAAAAAAATTTTCATCAATTGATCAGTCTTTTGCCAAGTCCTTGTCAAATTGTCATAACATCAATTAAGCTAGGCACACAACATATCATTTATGGGAAGGCAAGGTTTTTGTAAATAAAACAGTACTAGCCTTGATTTTTTTTTGACTTGATCCTGTCGCAGCAGACTCTGTCGCGTCACACCCTGTCACATGATGTACACGTCAGCACTTCCGCTCTCTCTCTCTCTCTCCTCGTTCCTCTTATCGTCTCTCATATCACAAAAGAACAAAGAAACAGACAAGAATTTAGTAGTTTATGCAGTCACTGAGTTATTTCAACCATTCAATATTCCTCTAGTCACATTCGCGCTAAGAATTAACTCAGGAATAATATAAATAGCTCAATAACATTTTTTATTTTATTTATTTATTTAATTATTTTTAATCCGTCAACATCTCTCTCATTTATCAATTCAATAGGTCTCAAATAGTTTCATAATTAAGCAACAGCCGATTTAACAACCAGAATACACTATTAGCCTCCAAATCTCTAACTCTTTGTTCCTTCGTTCGTCTGCGTCTCCCCGCAGAAGAGTGTAGCAGAGGAGTGGCATATTTACCCCTACGTCACTCTAGTGTCGTAAAATCACGCGCTCTCTCCCAGCTCTCTCCAAGCTAGGCAACAGAAAGTTAACAGTCCCGCTGTATTTCCTCTCTTTTACCCCTCATAGACAAACAATAGCACTTAACAGAGCTCACAAATCATAGGACACAATCTCACGCTATACTAAACACAATTCTGGAGGCTCGATCCATTCCAATGGACCTCCAAGGTAAAAATACAGCACGGCACGCATCAAATTAGCATGTAGCATGTATAAATTAGCATGTAGCATGAAGCATTTAGCATGCCGCATTTAGCATTTCTACCTCCGCCGTGTCGTTATTCCTTTGTTTCTCTAAATTTGTGCTACCACGAGGTCCCGCCGGAAATCTAATGAGCGGTTACATCAAACAAATGATTCGTCAACCACAAGCTGAGCGGTAACATACAATAAAATGTATACCACAGCCTCAAGTCCCATGGACTTACCTACTACACCTAACGTGTTATAGGATTTTTTGGCCCATCATATTGATCGCCTCATCCAGAGGGCTAACGTTGATTCACAGCGGTTCTAAGTTACACACATATTCCTAGGCCTTATTCCTTTCAATCTATTCTTCTTGAACTTCTATTGAAGCAAAATATCCCTATAGACACTCCCCCCTTTTTGCGTTGTTTACCAGCGCAAACAAATTTAGAACGGACTCCTATCCCACAGCACATCAGCAACGCACACACACGCAAGTTCGTTAACGGTGCATTCTCTCAACACACACACACAGACACACAAACTGACCAGAGCCCAAAGTAGTGACAAACTCACCCTTATCTGCCTCTGGAGCCAGAGTCAGCTCGGCGCCCATGAATGAAACGCTGAGGAAAAACACAATACCTTCCAAATCCTCGCTGCCATTTTGTAGTGTCGAGTAACGTTGCTAATTATGCTGTGTGACAAGGAGGACCCGCTGACGCTGTATTTTCATCATAAGGTTTATTCATAACAAAGGGTTACAGCGTCGATTTACAGATACCTGCAGATACCCGGAGAATAATCGCCCCATCTCTAATATGATTATTCTGTCCTCTTCTGTCCTAACTGTGGTATATATGCTATGTAATCTGATATGGGTGTTCCCTACAGACCAATCCCAGGAGGACACCTAACAGACTTCCTCTGTTCTATGGTGTGTCACTCTAAAACGGCTCCCTCTAAAACTGAATAAACCTCCTCTCAGGTTCCACTTGAAAACATTAGCAAAGTCATAATTCATCATACACTACACTGTTAATTTGACATTATCAATAGAAAAAAAATCTCTACAATTAGCTTCAGTTAGAGGAGATGGAGGCGACTGAAAAGAAAACATATGCTTAAAGTACTTTGTTTCTTCCTTCAAAATATCATTTGGTGAATTATGATTGACTCCGTCAATTGTAGCCAGTTTAATTAAGTTATTTTTGGTAGCATTCCTATGTTGAAGATAAAAAAATAATTTTGTGCATTTTTCCCCATATTCCATCCAGTTTGCTTTATTTTTATAATATATTACACTTGATCTTTCTTGAATAAGTTTCTCCATTTCTTTTTGTTTTTCCTCTAATTTATTCTGAGCCTCTATGTTACAGTTTTTATTGCCATCTATCTGTTCTGTTAGACGTTCTATTTCCTTTCTTAGTATAAACTCTTTTGACCTAAATTGCTTTTGTTTTCGAGATGAGTACTGAATTGCATTGCCTCTAAAGGCACATTTAAAGGTGTCCCATACATACTCCTGAGTGGCGCAGTGGTCTAAGGCACTGCATCGCAGTGCTAACTGTGCCACTAGAGATCCTGGTTCGAATCCAGGCTCTGTCGCAGCCGGCCGCGACTGGGAGACTCATGGGCGGCGCACAATTCGTCCAGGGTAGGATAGGGAATGGCCGGCAGGGATGGAGCTCAGTTGATAGAGCATGGCGTTTGCAACGCCAGGGTTGTGGGTTCAATTCCCACGGGGGGCCAGAAAAAAAATAGATAATGTATTCACTAACTGTAAGTCGCTCAGGATAAGAGCACCTGCTAAATGACTAAAATGTAAATAAGGGGATTCGCTGTACCTATGTTATGTTGGAAAAAGTCAGTTATAAATTCCTTTGTTCTAATTATAAATAAATTATCATCCAATAGGCTTTGATTAAATTTCCAATATCCTCGCCCACGTGGAAATTCAGTAAGAGTAATGTACATGCCTATTAAATGATGGTCCGACCGCATTCTGTCCCCTATCAACACTTTTTTAAAACTTTTGGTGCCAACGAGAATGAGATAAGAAAGAAGTCAAGACGACTAGCTTGATTCAGTCTCCGCCATGTATATCTCACTAGATCAGTATATTTAAGCTTCCATATATCTACTAGTTCTAATGTATCCATGACATTCACAATTTCCTTAAGAGCATGTGGGTGATTGTTTGTGGTGTGAAATTCCTTTACGGTCCATTGAGCTATTTAAAACAGTATTATAATCTCCCACCATAATAATATTGTCTTGAATTGCTTGCAGGGTTGATAATTTATTATATATATTGTCGAAGAATTGTGGATCATCATTATTTGGTCCGTAAAGGTTAATGAGCCATATCTGTTTATGGTCTAATAACATATTTAAAATAATCCATCTACCTTGCGTATCTATTTGGACAATTTGCACATTCGGATCGAAATTACTATTAATTAATATCATCACCCCTTTTTAATTTCTTTGCCCATGGGAGAAGTATATCCCCCCCCCATTCTTTTTTCCACGCAACTTCAACTCGAATTGTTGAATGAGTTTCCTGTATACAATAGATATTATATTCCTTCTCTTTGAGCCATGTAAATATTGTTCTTCTTTTGTTATTATCAGCTAAGCCATTACAATTATAACTAGCTATACTTATTCCACCATACACCATAATGAGATACAAGTTTCAAGTCTATTTATCATTATATATGTTTGTAAATTTACCAATAAAAAATACCGTAATGATTGAGTGTCCATATAGCTGTCCTGTGATATTTGCATTGCTACGGAGTAACCCTTCAATTGTTCTCCACTAATTCCCCCGCTAAAGCCCCTCCCCATCCCAAGTTGAGCCGTCATCCCAGTGATCAGCATCCCACCCACGTCCCTCAGGATCCCTAAGGCCCCGAGAGGCCAGGACCCATCCATCGAAAACAGCACACAGTGCCACCCACAAAACAGAAGCAGATTAACCGCCAAAAGCATTTCCAATGCTTTCACCTCTATATATATATCTATATAACTATTTTTTTAAAAATTCTCCATCATTATCAATTAATATGCGTAATAATGTCGGCAGTTCACGCGTAGGATTTTAACATATAGCCCGGATTGCCATTGTATTACATTTAATTAATTGACAAGCAATTATTATCCTAGCAAATCATTCCCGTGGTCCATCCCATACCCCCCCCCCCCTCCACCCCAACATCCCCACCCCCCCCACAACAGATGCCAGACAAGCACACACGCACATACTCACATACTCCAACACACTCAAACCCCCTCCTCCACAATCCACCATAAAATCAGATACTCAACAGCTGTTATATCCCAGAGCCCAACTCGAGAAATAACCTGATTTACGAGTGCACATACAGTTAAAGCTGATTGAGAAAGCATGCAGATTGAGCAGAAATTGATAACAATGTGAGATTTGATTAATCTACTTAATCTATGTCAAGTCCTAGGTGATGGAGATCAGATCCACCCTCTTCACCTGAGACACAAACACTCTGATCCCCTGTTGTAACCATTTTCCCAAGCATCTCCGTGCGGTAAGACCTTTGATTATTTTGTGCCACCTGGGCCACAATGATAAACCCCCTCTCTGATTGTCCGAGTGTGACCCCCTCCCCATGGGTTACTGCAGCCAGTGTTGCCAGCACTGCCACTACCTGGGTGGGCGTACCCCACCGGAATCCCCACCGGCTAGGTAAAAGGTCGTCAAGGTTCTCATTAGCAGCTTTGAGAATTTCCTTGTATATTATGCTCTCCCATCAGGGGGTTCTGGCTTTGTAGGACCAACCCTGCCAGGCAGGCTCAGAATCTTGAGGGGGCGGTGCTGCTCAAGTAGGTCTCTGACCACATTTATTTCTCTGTTTAGGCTACATACTCACAGCAGGTCCATAAAAGAGATGGGAACTTCTCTTTGGTGTATGCTGGAGGGATTGTTGGCAACGAGACTGAGGGTTGAGTTTGCTTATTACAAACTGGTTAATAACACTGGGCTGTTTATGAGCATATGGGGTATTCAGAGGTTGTTGTGTTTACTTACTGTGGAGGAAGATTTGGTGTTGTGTTTTTTAATTGATGTTTAACCATGTTTTTTTTTTTTTGGTGTGTTTATTGTGTTGTGGGTTCCCAGACCCAATAAAGGTTTCTATAACTCAAAACACACACACTCTCTCTCTCTCTCTCTCTCTCTCCTCTCTCTCTCTCTCTCTCTCTCTCTCTCTCTGTATCTCTCTCTCTCTCTTTCTGTCTCTGTATCTCTCTCTATCTCTCTCTCTCTCTCTCTCTCTCTCCTCTCTCTCCTCTCTCTCTCTCTCTCTCTCACTCTCTCTCTCTCTCTCTCTCTCTCTCTCTCTCTCTCTTTTAATTCAATTTCAATTCAATTCAATTTAGGCTTTATTGGCATGGGAAACGTATGTTAACATTGCCAAAGCAAGTGAAATAGATAGTAAACAAGTGAAATAAACAAAACAATATTAACAGTAAACATTACACTCACAAAAGTTCCAAAAGAAAAATACATTTCAAATGTCATATTATGTCTATATACAGTGTTGTAACTATGTACAAATAGTTAAAGTACAAAAAGGAAAATAAATAAACATAAATATGGGTTGTATTTACAATGGTGTTTGTTCTTCACTGGTTGCCTTTTTCTTGTGGTAACAGGTCACAAATCTTGCTGCTGTGATGGCACACTGTGGTATTTCACCCAATAGATATGGGTCTTTGTGGGTCTGTGTAATCTGAGGGAAATATGTGTCTCTAATATGGTCATACATTTGGCAGGAGGTTAGGAAGTGCAGCTCAGTTTCCACCTCATTTTGTGAGCAGTGTGCACATAGCCTGTCTTCTCTTGAGAGCCAGGTGTGCCTACGGCGACCTTTCTCAATAGCAATGCTCACAGAGTCTGTACGTAGTCAAAGCTTTCCTTAATTTTCGGTCCGTCACAGTGGTCAGGTATTCTGCCACTGTGTACTCTCTGTTTAGGGCCAAATAGCATTCTAGTTTGCTCTGTTTTTTTGTGTCAAGTAATTATCTTTTTGTTTTCTCATGATTTGGTCTAATTGTGTTGCTGTCCTGGGGCTCTGTGGGATCTGTTTGTGTTTGTGAACAGAGCCCCAGGACCAGCTTGCTTAGGGGACTCTTCTCCAGGTTCATCACTCTGTCGGTGATGGCTTTGTTATGGAAGGTTTGGGAATCACTTCCTTTTAGGTGGTTGTAGAATCTAACGGCTCTTTTCTGGATTCTGATCATTAGCGGGTATCGGCCTGATTCTGCTCTGCATGCATTATTTGGTGTTTTACGTTGTACTTTTTTATTTATTTTTATTTTTATTTATTTCACCTTTATTTAACCAGGTAAGCCAGTTGAGAACAGGTTCTCATTTACAACTGCGACCTGGCCAAGATAAAGCATACACAGAGGATATTTTTGCAGAATTCTGCGTGCAGAGTCTCAATTTTCTCACGGTCGTCTAGGAACGTAGGAGACCAAGGCGCAGCGTGTCCAAGAAACATGACTTTAATAATTAAAGTTACGAACTACAAACAAAAGACGACTCATGAAGTCCACGGTTACACTGACCGAAACGGAAACAAAAACCCACAACACCCAAAGGAAAACATACAGATAAATATGGCTCCCAATCAGAGATAACGAGCCGACAGCTGACACTCGTTACCTCCGATTGGGAGTCACATGACTACACAAGAACTAACCAAAACCAAACACACCCAAATGAACACACCCTATTCCCAACCTAACCAAAACAAACCCCAACAAAACGAATACACCCTGGCTCAAATACAAGTCCCGGAGCCAGAGTGTGACAGTACCCCCCCCCTAAAGGCGCGGACTGCGACCGCGCCTCAACTAGGGCTAACCAAGGGAGGGCTGGGTGGGCATACCTCTTCGGCGGTGGTTCTGGCTCTGGTCGTGGTCCCCACCCCACCATAGTCACTACCCGCTTCCGTAGCCTCCTGACCACCCTCCAACTTAACCCACCCGGATTAAGGGGCAGCACCGGACTAAGAGGCAGCACCGGACTAAGGGGCAGCACCGGACTAAGGGGCAGCACCGGACTGAATGGCGGATCCTGGCTGGCTGGCGGATCCTGGCTGGCTGGCGGATCCCGGCTGGACGGCTCTGGCGGATCCCGGCTGGATGGCTCTGGCGGATCCCGGCTGGACGGCTCTGGCGGATCCCGGCTGGACGGCTCTGGCGGATCCCGGCTGGACGGCTCTGGCGGATCCCGACTGGACGGCTCTGACGGATCCCGGCTGGACGGCTCTGGCGGATCCCGGCTGGACGGTTCTGGCGGATCCCGGCTGGACGGCTCATGGCTGGCTGACGGATCTGGCTGCTCATGGCTGGCTGACGGATCTGGCTGCTCATGGCTGGCTGACGGATCTGGCTGCTCATGGCTGGCTGACGGATCTGGCTGCTCATGGCTGGCTGACGGATCTGGCTGCTCATGGCTGGCTGACGGATCTGGCTGCTCATGGCTGGCTGACGGATCTGGCTGCTCATGGCTGGCTGACGGATCTGGCTGCTCATGGCTGGCTGACGGATCTGGCTGCTCATGGCTGGCTGACGGATCTGGCTGCTCATGGCTGGCTGAAGGCTCTGGCTGGTCCTGTCTGGCGGAAGGCTCTGGCTGATCCTGTCTGGCGGAAGGCTCTGGCTGCTCCTGTCTGGCGGAAGGCTTCGGCTGCTCCTGTCTGGCGGAAGGCTCTAGCGGCTCCGGTCTGGCGGACGGCTCTGAAGGCTCATGGCAGACGGGCGGCTTAGACGGCGTTGGGCAGACGGGCAGTTCAGGCGCCGTTGGGCAGACGGGCAGTTCAGGCGTCGTTGGGCAGACGGCAGACTCTGGCCGGCCGAGACGCACTATAGGCCTGGTGCGTGGTGCCGGAACTGGTGGTCCCGGGTTGAGGACACGCATCTCAGGGCTAGTGCGGGGAGAAGGAACAGGGCATGCTGGACCCTGGGGACGCACATAAGGCCTAGTGCGTGGTGCCGGAACTGGTGGTCCCGGGCTGAGGACACGCATCTCAGGGCTAGTGCGGGGAGTAGCAACAGGGCATGCTGGACCCTGGGGACGCACATAAGGCCTAGTGCGTGGTGCCGGAACTGGTGGTCCCGGGCTGAGGACACGCATCTCAGGGCTAGTGCGGGGAGTAGCAACAGGGCATGCTGGACCCTGGGGACGCACATAAGGCCTAGTGCGTGGTGCCGGAACTGGTGGTCCCGGGCTGAGGACACGCATCTCAGGGCTAGTGCGGGGAGCAGCAACAGGACGCACAGGACTCTGGGGACACACAGGAGGCTTGGTGCGTGGTGTAGGCACTGGTGGTACTGGGCTGGAGCGGGGAGGTGGCGCCGGAAATACCGGACCGTGCAGGCGTACTGGCTCCCTTGAGCACTGAGCCTGCCCAACCTTACCTGGTTGTATACTCCCCGTCGCCCGACCAGTACGGGAAGGAGGAATAACCCGCACCGGGCTATGTAGGCGAACCGGGGACACCATGCGTAAGGCTGGTGCCATGTAAGCCGGCCCGAGGAGACGCACTGGTGGCCTGATGCGTTGGGCCGGCTTCATGACATCCGGCTCAACGCTCAATCTAGCCCGGCCGATACGTGGAGCTGGAATGTACCGAACCGGGCTATGCACGCGTACAGGAGACACCATGCGCTCTACTGCGTAACACGGTGTCTGCCCGTACTCTCGCTCTCCACGGTAAGTACAGGGAGTAGGCGCAGGTCTCCTACCTGACCTCGCCACACTCCCTTTAAGGCCCCCCCCAAGAAATTTTTGGCTAGTGCTCACGGGCTTCCAGCCTTGCCTCCGTGCTGCCTCCTCATATTGCCTCCTCTCGGCTTTAGCTGCCTCCAGCTCTTCACGAGGACGGCGATATTCTCCCGGTTGTGCCCAAGGACCCTTTCCATCCAGTATCTCCTCCCATGTCCATGAATCCTTTGTAGGTGGATCCTGTTGCCGCTTGACACGCCGCTTGGTCCTAGATTGGTGGGTTTTTCTCTCACGGTCGTCTAGGAACGTAGGAGACCAAGGCGCAGCGTGTCCAAGAAACATGACTTTAATAATTAAAGTTACGAACTACAAACAAAAGACGACTCATGAAGTCCACGGTTACACTGACCGAAACGGAAACAAAAACCCACAACACCCAAAGGAAAACATACAGATAAATATGGCTCCCAATCAGAGATAACGAGCCGACAGCTGACACTCGTTACCTCCGATTGGGAGTCACATGACTACACAAGAACTAACCAAAACCAAACACACCCAAATGAACACACCCTATTCCCAACCTAACCAAAACAAACCCCAACAAAACGAATACACCCTGGCTCAAATACAAGTCCCGGAGCCAGAGTGTGACAAATTTGGTGTTTGTCCCATTTTGTGAATTCGTGGTTGGTGAGCATACCCCAGACCTCACAATCATAAAGGTCAATGGGTTTTATAACTGATTCAAGTAGTTTTAGCCAGATCCTAATTGGTATTTCAAATTGTATGTTCCTTTTGATGGCATAGAAGGCCCTTCTTGTGTTGTCTCTCAGATCGTTCACAGCTTTGTGGAAGTTACCTGTGGCGCTGATGTTTAGACCTAGGTATGTATAGTTTTTTGTGTGCTCAAGGGCAACAGTGTCTAAATGGAATTTGTATTTGTGGTCCTGGCAACTGGACCTTTTTTGGAAAACCATTATTTTTGTCTAACTGAGATTTACTGTCAGGGCCCAGGTCTGACAGAATCTGTGCAGAAGATCTAGGTGCTGCTTTAGGCCCTCATTGGTTGGTGACAGAAGCACCAGATCATCAGCAAACAGTAGACATTTGACTACAGATTCTAGTAGGGTGAGGCCGGGTGCTGCAGACTGTTCTAGTGCCCTCGCCAATTCGTTGATATATATGTTGAAGAGGGTGGGGCTTAAACTGCATCCCTGTCTCACCCCACAGCCCTGTGGAAAGAAATGCCAATTTGAACCACGCACTTGTTGTTTGTGTACATGGATTTTATAATGTTGTATGTTTTTCCCCCAACACCACTTTACATCAGTTTGTATTGCAGACCCTCATGCCAAATTGAGTCAAAAGCTTTTTTGAAATCAACAAAGCATGAGAAGACTTTGCCTTTGTTTTGTTTTGTTTGTTTGTCAATGTGGGTGTGCAGGATGAATACGTGGTCTGTCGTATGGTAATTTGGTAAAATGCCAATTTTACATTTGCTCAGTACATTGTTTTCACTGAGGAAATGTACGAGTCTGTTGTTAATGATAATGCAGAGGATTTTCCCAAGGTTGCTGTTGATGCATATCCCAGAGCTCTTTGTCTCTGTATCTCTCTCTTCTCTCTACCATTTCTCTCTTCCTTTGATTACACACCCAGTCAGTCTCAAACCAAACACACTCTCACCAACAATTGCTCTCCTTTCAGGGGCGCTGCTCTGCGGCTGACCCTGTGCCTCTCAGTGTGTGTGTGTATCTGATGGTGTTGGGAAAGGCATAAGGTGTATTTCTGTTGTAACCAAAGGACAATAAAGTATTGACTCTATTCTACCCTCTCTACTAAGAAAAACCAGCAACCCTCAGACTCAGTTTGAGAATGATGCAGCCGACAGATGTCAAGCTTCTAGAGGCTTGGACTCCTCTGTCAAAGAACATTCCAAAGTGTTTCCTAGTTTTCCATCCTCCCTGGTGGGCTGTTATAACTCGATTGGACAGAGAGAGAGAGAGAGGCACAGAGAGACAGAGGGAGAGAGGGAAAGATGGAGTGAGAGAGAAGAGAAGAGAGAGAGAGAGGCACAGAGAGACAGAAGGAGAGAGGGAAAGAGATGGCTAGAGGAAGACAGCGAGAGAGGGGGGAGAGAGAGAAAGAGAGAGGGAGAAAATGAGAGATGGAGAGGAAGAGAGAGAGAGGGAGAGAGAGAAGAAATAGAGAGATTAGAGAATGAGATGGAGAGAGAGAAGAATAGTATAATTGTATGCCATTTAGCGGACGCTTATCAAAAGCACAAAACCCACAATCCTGGCGTGGCAAGAGCCTTGCTTTACCTTCTGAGCTACGGAGGACCACAGAGTGAAGAAAAAGAAGGGTAGAAGAGAGAGAGAGAGAAAGGGGAAGAAAGAGAAAGAAGGAGGGAGAGGTGGAAAGAAAAGAGCAACGACACCATTACAATCTAGACTCATCTGTTCATTTATCTTAACACTAGATAATAATACAATATGTGAAATGTCTCTTTTCTTTTGAAACTCTTGTGGGTGTAATGTTCACTGTTCATTTTTGATTGTTTATTTCACTTTTGTTCATTGTCTATTTCACTTGCTTTGGCATTGTAAACATATGTCAGTTCCAGGAAGAGAAGAGGTAGAAAGGAGGTGTGAGGAGAAGGGGGATCAGGAGGAGGATGAACAATCTAATGGAAAAGAGGTGTGAGGAGAAGAGAGATAAGGAGGAGGATTGGAGTAATGTTGCACGCTATACCGAAACTCCACTACTTTTTCGATGCTAGAACGTGACAAACTGTTCGGTAGTCATATTTTTTTAAACTTTCTGTACTTCTGTCAATTGTGTCTCACGTCGTCCACAGATTGAGAGGATCAAGTCTGTCTATCAGCGTAGCCGATGCCTCCTTTATAGCATGAGCGGACCGTGCATGACTCTGCCTGCTCCACTAACTCATCGTTAGAGCTAGCTCTAGCCCGTCCTGACGAGGAACCACTGCAGTCACTGGGAGTCTGGCCTGCATCGTGTTAGCTCCCCGTACTACACAGGACTTAACACACTCGCTGGGAGTCTGGCCTGCATTATGTTAGCTCCCCATGCTACACACTACTTAACACACTCACTGGGAGTCTGGCCTGCATCGTGTTAGCTCCCCGTACTACACAGGACTTAACACACTCACTAGGTGTCTGGCCTGCATTTTGTTAGCTCCCCATGCTACACAGGACTTAACACACTCGCTGGGAGTCTGGCCTGCATTATGTTAGCTCCCCATGCTACACAGGACTTAACACACTCGCTGGGAGTCTGGCCTGCATTATGTTAGCTCCCCATGCTACACACTACTTAACACACTCACTGGGAGTCTGGCCTGCATCGTGTTAGCTCCCCGTACTACACAGGACTTAACACACTCGCTGGGAGTCTGGCCTGCATTATGTTAGCTCCCCATGCTACACACTACTTAACACACTCACTGGGAGTCTGGCCTGCATTATATTAGCTCCCCATGCTACACAGGACTTAACACACTCACTGGGAGTCTGGCCTGCATCATGTTAGCTCCCCATGCTACACAGGACTTAACACACTCACTAGGTGTCTGGCCTGCATCACGTTAAATCTCCATGCTACACAGGACTTAACACACTTGAATAATGCAACACAGCATGTACGAATGTTGAAACTGTTCATTACAAAACCATGTCCGTACAGGCTTGAAACACTTTACAACGCTAGAAGATATACTGGTAGTTTCCAGCGTTGTAGGCTAACTTTCCTTGCTAGTTTACAGCAGAAGCTAACATCAATTCACTACCCCTAGTACTTTGTTTGTGATAATATGCAAACCATAACACAAAATATGCTGATTTCAAAGCTGATTATTACCTAAAACTGTATTAATTCACTTAGGGCTCTATTCAATCCGTATCGCTGAAGTTCAGTGTTACGGCGTTATTGAAATTCAAAGGCAATGGTCCAACTTTAGCAGAGACTGCGTTCATGGTAAACGCTGCATATGTTGGCTCAATCGGAAATTACCTTGACATTTCTATCGCGGAATCTGTAATGCTTTGTAATGAATAGAGCCCTAAGTCGTCTCTCCCTCAATTCTCTTCCTCGAACTGACAGTGTGTGAATGATGTCATTACTGGGTATTAAAGAGACAGTTTTTATAA